>NC_142806.1:67272999-67572999 GCF_049724085.1 Artemia sp. Qi Xiang Cuo | reverse complement strand
CCGCGCAAGATAGCTGATAAAAGAAACTAGTCAAATAGGTTCTCTCAACGGAGAATTATTGCAAACAGTGGTTTCTAACTGAGTTTACAATATTTAAGCTTTAGTTTTTTGGGGTTTAGGGGGGGAAACGTACCTAGGTTAGGTTACGTATTTAATATATGCTATGCTTTACACCCACCCCCTAATGCGCAGATATATAAAAGAATTTTGTTTCTAAACTATTACATTATTATCCTATTTTGTTTGTTTTTCATTAGCATTAACCGAACTTCACTTCTTGCATGGCTTACAGCTAATAAAACACTACCGTAGAATTTTGCCAAACTTTTTTATTTATAAAAATGTACTATCTTAAACATTTTCGGAAACATAAGACACAAGTTATCAATATTAATAAACAAAACGGAATTTTTACCATCACAATCAGAATGTCTTCTCTCGCTGATCTGAATGCCCCCTAGGTAAAATCGTCGCTTCGTCGTTTGAAGGTCTTAACATTAAATCTGCTTCTGTGTTATTCGTTTGTAGGTAGTTGAAGGAGATTTTTTGTTTGTTTGTTTGTCAAATTGATCTTAAATCATAACATTCAAAAACAAAATAAGAGACAAATTAGGGTCTTGGGAGGAGGTTTAGTTGCCCTCCAATCTTTACGGTCTCTTAAAAAGGATACTAGAACAAAAAACAACAAATAGCATCCGTGATCAGTCTTCTGGCAAAAACATAAATTCCACATCTCTGCAGATAGGAGATCATAACCCCCACAATAACATTTTCTGATACGCTGAATCTGAAGGTCTTATTTACATTCAGATTTATTGACTTTTGGGGGGGGGGGGTTCTCCCTTTTTCGAAAATCAGGCTCTCTGTTAACAAAATCCCTTTTTCTTCTTAGGCTTGGATCCTTTGGTTCCAAGATAATTTTTGTACATAAATTTTTGTACATAAATTTCTCCGTGTGCATTTTAAAGTCAAGAAAGCTCAACTTATTTCAAAGTAAAAAATATATTAAAAAGATAATAAATATATTATCTTTTTATACTCAAAATTCAATTAGCATTCCCCTTTTTCTGCTATAATTCAAAAATTTGAATTAAACTTATGCTGAACATATTACTTTCAATGGTCCTATAGTCAATATTAAAATGATATTCAAGAAACTTCAAACTACTGTTGAAGTTCAAACCGTGTTGATTGATATAGCTTATTTACGGTGGAAATTAGATTTTTTCTACTGAAAAGTACATAACTCTTAATAATTTCAATAATTTGTTTGAATTCAATAAGCAAGTCACAATTCCAACAGAAATATTGTTTTTTTTGTGACTTGTTTGAATTAAATACACAAGTCACAATTCCAACAGAAAATTTGGATTTTTTTTTACTTGTTTCTATCCGAGTGAAACATTTTGTTGGAAATCAATTTTTTTTTTTACAGTGCAGCTTTTCCACTTGAGACACGACATCAAAAGTGCCACTTTTAGTGCCATTTGAACTTGATAATGAACTTATATGAAAGACGTAGATATGTGCAATATCTTTAATATGAGCTATAAAAGATCTACCAACGATGTTCTCGTAGCCTGCTACCTTTGAGGTATAGCACAAAAAGTTTCATTTTAGTGCCATATGGCACTTGCGGATGGCAAAACTTATAAAAAGCACGTAAATATGTTAAATAGCTTTTGAATGAGCCATTAAGAATCGCCTTATGATTTTCTGGTAGCCCGCTAGACCTTTAAAAAAAAAAAAAAAAAAAAAAAAAAAAAAAAAAAAAGAATACAGGAGACAGATCAGTGCTACCGATACAAAAAAGTGATTTTCCTTGTTGTTCAGGGAGGGGGACTGTAACTTCCCTGTACAAGGTTTTGACCATGTTGATTCCAATGGTACACTTTTCATTTTGATGACGACATTTTCGAAGGGTGTGAGGCTTTTTTTCGAAATCAACATAAAATTCTTTTTGCAATTAACTTTTACTTCTATGACAAATCAAAATAATAGTTAACATTCCTGAGTCAGTGGCAGTTGAAAATTTCTTTTCACTTGGTAGTTTTTTTTCAAAACGCGTTTTTTAACTTTTGGCTACTATGGGCTGTGGTTCGCTCTTCGCTAGGTTGCAGCTGCCGCTGCAACCATGATCCCTTACCAGGACATGCTTAAAAAAATGAGTCTAGAAAATGACTGAAAAAAAACCACAGCGGATACCAATATACTCGATACGATACATGCGATACCAATACTCACGATACCGATACGCACGATATCTATACACTCTATACCACATACAGCCCTTCCCCAGGGACTATGGAGGACCATATCATCATCAAAACTATATATATTGGACCTTTGAACTGTTAAACAAAATGGCTATCTCAAAATTTTTATAGGACTAGTTGGGGAGGGGGGCCTATAGGGAGGGGGGGGGGGTATTTGCACTCCAATCGTTTTGGTAACTTCTAAAGGGCACTTATAAAATTAATTCCCTGTTGAATGAGCTATTACACACCTCTCTATGATGCTCTGGCCACCCCCTAGCTTTTCTAGAAAAAAAAGAAAAAAAAGGGAGACACATCAATGCTACCCATGCAAAAAAGTAATTTTCCTTGGAGTTCAGGGACGGGGACTGTAATTATCCTACAAAAGATTTTCGACCATGCTGATTCCAATGGTGTACTTTTCATTTCGATTTGACGCCATTTTCAAGGGGTTTCAGGCTCTTTTTCGAAATCACCATACATTTCTATTCGCAATAAACTTTTATTTCTAAGATTAACCGAAATAATAGTTATCATTCCTGATTCAGCGTCAAATGGCAATTTTTTCTCACAAAACAGTTTTTTTTGAAAACACGTTTTTCAACTTTTGATTACTACGGGATGTGGTTCGCTCTTTACTAGGTTACAGCTGCCGCTGCAACCATGAAAGGGGTAAGAACCTGGAGTTCATTTTAGCGTACAAATGAAGACTGGGGATGCAACCCATCCATATTTAGGTTACTTTCGGGTCACTTCCAATCTCCCCTTCACCTTTCGCTTTCATATTATTCGAGCTGCAGTTCCTCTTGTGTACATGGTAATTTGAGGTGGTGTAAGTTTTAATTTTATTTAACAAAATTTGTGTTTTTAATATTTGATTTACATTTTTTTTTTACACCATATCCACTTGTTCTTAAAGCGAAATTGCCTGAGAAACTTATGGAATTCGAATGGGAATAATTTTTCTTGCATAGAGAAATAGAGAAATATAATTGCATAGAGAAGTATCTCTAGCATTTATGATCACAATATTTATTTTGTGGTACGAGTAGCCTTTTTAATGAGGTTTTGACCGTGTTGATTCCAATGGTACACTTTTCATTTTGATATGACGACATTTTCGAAGGGTGTGAGGCTTTTTTTCGAAATCAACATAAATTTCTTTTCGCAATAAACTTTACTTTTAAGACGAACCGAAATAATAGTAAACAGGTAATTTTCCTTGGAGTGATGTAAGTTTTAATTTTATTTAACAAAATTTGTGTTTTTAATATTTGATTTACATTTTTTTTACACCATATCCACTTGTTCTTAAAGCGAAATTGCCTGAGAAACTTATGGAATTCGAATGGGAATAATTTTTCTTGCATAGAGAAATAGAGAAATATAATTGCATAGAGAAGTATCTCTAGCATTTATGATCACAATATTTATTTTGTGGTACGAGTAGCCTTTTTAATGAGGTTTTGACCGTGTTGATTCCAATGGTACACTTTTCATTTTGATATGACGACATTTTCGAAGGGTGTGAGGCTTTTTTTCGAAATCAACATAAATTTCTTTTCGCAATAAACTTTACTTTTAAGACGAACCGAAATAATAGTTAACAGGTAATTTTCCTTGGAGTGATGTAAGTTTTAATTTTATTTAACAAAATTTGTGTTTTTAATATTTGATTTACATTTTTTTTTACACCATATCCACTTGTTCTTAAAGCGAAATTGCCTGAGAAACTTATGGAATTCGAATGGGAATAATTTTTCTTGCATAGAGAAATAGAGAAATATAAGTAGTAACCGTACAATTCGTTTAAAGTACACATTCAGATATACGCCTGAGGCATAGATATGTGTGTGTACTTTAAACGAATTGGGGTTACCAGGGTCATTTTCAAAGAGGTATCGTTTCTATAGAAGCTATAGTAATTTGAAATATCATATGGAATTTGCTTGAAGGTATATACTTTGCGTACGGCCCCGTAGCAAACAGGTTGGGTATAATCTGTTCTGGTTCAAGTTTTTTCTAACACAATTAACTGAATTTCTATTTCATCACATACAAGTTTTTTTTTTAGGTTACATCCGTGTCGGAAAAACAGGTGTATCTTTTTTTTAGAAGCTAATTATTTTTGTATATATTCAAGTTTCAAATTAGAGACTTCAACATTTTGGAATAGTTTATTGAAAATAACACATCTGACATTTTTTTGTAACAACTTACATATAAAATTGATAATTCAAAGCAATTTCTGGTGAGTAAAAATTTTCTCATTATTATAATAAAAAAAAAAGAAATTGTATTGTCTTTAAGTTAAATAGTAAATTATTTCCTTACACTAGAACTAATTGTACTTATATAATTAGAAGTCTAATGTTCTAAGGAACTGAAAACTCTAAATAATTCTCCTATATTTTGAAAATTACTGGCGGCTTTTTTTTTCTTTTTATTTTTTTTTTGGTTTTTTGTAAAAAATTACAGGCCAGTCTGCATTTACGGTGTGATTTTTATAATGATCATTTAACATTTTTAGTTATGTTTTTTAAAAAAATTGATTATATATATTTAAAAAAAAAATGTTTTACAGTACTTTAAATGCCTAACATAAACTGAATTATTTTCCAAACCCAAAATGCATTTTTTTTTCAAGGAAGTGGACACATGCAATACCCCCCCTTCTGAAAAGAGGGCAAGATATAGCGAAGGTATTTTAATGCAAGCTACAAGACCTTCAGTTATCAAATTCGCTACTAGAACTACACAAGACCAGCCAATGCCTGCGAATCTTTTAATGACAGGGTCCTCTTACCCCCGTGTTAGCTCCATGCCAGCTGGAAGGAACTTGAAAAGGGAGTGGACTGCTTTATATGCCTCAGCTCAGCCTGAAGATTCAGCTAGTGAAGATTGTGAGCTTAACCCCCCTCAAGTTTTGCCAAGGAGTTCAGATATAGAAGGCCAGTCAGAATTTGTAAGTATATACATAATTTCTTTTGTTTCTATCCCTATTTTCAAAAATAAGGTAAATTTTCTCAGGCTCATAGCTTTTGATGAGTAAAACTTAAAATTTGTTTCTAAAAAATATTTCATTTTATTTAATTAACAAAATTTGCTGTTTTATATAAAGTAATGATTTTAATGCATTTATATAAAAAACAAAAAAAAAAAAAAAAAAACCAACCAACTTAACTTAAATCCAATATAAGTTCAAATGAGAAAATTCCAAAATACATTTTAGATAAAAAACTAAATATTTTAAAAAAACGAAAGTAAAAACAATTGATCCTATAAAGTTAACGCGCACTTTTAGACTGGTATTTTTGCACTAATGCATTTGCATACATCCGCTACTTATCAGATCTACCATCGCTTTTTAATCCTATATGAATTCGAAGTAGGGTCGCATGCAAATTGGACATTAAATAGAAAGATGTATATCTTAAATAAGCAATTTACAAGGGTAAATGTTTTTTGTACAAAGATCCAAAATATGTCTTATCAGTCATTTTAATAAACAGTATTTTGATGACTCATGGGTTGGTAATTTATTTTAAAAACTGAGGTGTTTACGAGAAAGACGGTGAGGCTGTTTTCTTTGAACAGTGTTGTGAAGTCCGATACCCCCCCCTAACTCGAAAGGGTATCGATCCTCCTACATCGAAGGAAGCTCCCGGTTCCCAAGGGTCCTCCCCGGGAGAGGGGGAGGGGAGGGAGCGTTCTAAAAAAGGACCATCCAACATTTTAATTGCACTTTAATTGTTGATATGGATGGAGAAAAAAGTTCTTCTCTCTCTTACAAGCATTTATTTAGCCCAGGTCAACTTCAAACAAATCCGTTGGCAAAAGACACAGGAAAATACGGATTATTGAGAAGGTAGCACCATCAACCACCGACATATGGAGTTTATACTTTTAAAAAATACAAAGTTCAATATTCGAAACTAGCTTCAGCAGGAGCTTAGGATAGTAGTGGTGACAATTTAGATATAAGGAGCAATTGCCCCCTATTTTTGAAAAAATACCTTTTTGTGGCATTTATACTTTTAAAAAATTCAATATTCGAAGCTAGCTCCAGCAGGAGCTTAGGATAGTAGTGATGACAATTGAGATATAAGGAGCAATTGCCCCCAATTTTTGAAAAAATAAATTTTTGTTGCATTTATTAATTTAAAAAAAATACAAAGTTCAATATTCGAATCTAACGTCAGCAGGATCTTAGGATAGTAGTGGTGACAATTGAGATATAAGGAGCAATTGCCCCCCTATTATTTAAAAAATACATTATTGTGTCATTTGTACATTTAAAAAAGACAAAGTTAAATATTCGAAACTATCTTCAGCTGGAGCTTAGGATAGTTGTGAGGGCAATTGAGATATAAGGAGAAATTGCCCCCTATTTTTGAAAAAAAAAAAAAAACCTTTTTGTGGCATTTATACTTTTAAAAAATACAAATTTCAATATTCGAAGCTAGCTCCAGCAGGAGCTTAGGATAGTAGTGATGACAATTGAGATATAAGGAGCAATTGCCCCCTATTTTTGAAAAAATACCTTTTTGTGGCATTTATACTTTTAAAAAATTCAATATTCGAAGCTAGCTCCAGCAGGAGCTTAGGATAGTAGTTGTGACAATTGATATATAATTAGCAATTGCCCCATATTTTTTAAAAATACCATTTTTTGGCATTTATAATTTTAAAAAATAAAAATTTCAATATTCGAAGCTATCTTCAGCAGGAGCTTTAAAAAAAAAAAAAAAATATATATATATATATTTTAAAATGTTCAGTTGACATTATGAAAGACATAAGGCAATGTAACTTTTTTTTTCTTCTTTTAATTGTTTAGGTGATGGTGATGGTGATGGTAGTGTGACAATGACTATGAGAAATTGACAAAGTTTATTAACTATAAAAAAATTTACATAAAAAATAAAACTTTTTTTTCTACAGATTAAAAATATAGCACCACCACCAGCGACACCATTGAGTGATGAAGCAACTATATTTACAGGACCAATTCTGTCACCACCAGCAGAGTTCAGGGATGAAGCTACACTGCTCCTAGAGAATCTGGAGTGGGAAAGTGGTTTCCTTAACGACGTTTTTGGGGAAATGGCCAGCCTGGATTACTTAAGCTGCGATATCGACATGCCTGAGGATTCAGTATGGACAGATAGTTTCATGCATGAATATTTAGAAGATGATGTCACAAGTAAATCTTAATCGGGTCCTCATAACGAAATTCCCTTATAGGATAATACAGACTGGCTCAACCAAGTATCCCCAAACACAATGGAATATGTACTGGGGGACCTCATGACACATCACCCCAATGTGATCGAACAGACTTGGGGTGGTGTTATTGACAATTCTCTGTCACCCGCCACCACTCCACTTAATGCTATAGATAGAAGTAGTAGTAATACAACAGCAACAGTATCCCCTCTTCCGGATTTTTTTCTCTCCAACTCTGCCTTGCATCACACATTGGTCTACAGTGCCAAATTCGGTGACCCTTTCAACTCTCTAGTGTCGGGGGATATAATAACAGATCCCCTGGCCATTACACATTCATATACTTATAAGATTCGAGCCATTCTTGAACAACAAATGGGGGTGTGGGGGGTGGGGGTCAGTTTAAAAGCATCAATAGCACTTAAAATATTTTTTTTAATTGAGGGTGTGGGTGAGATGTATTCGAAATACTTGCGCACAGAGATGTTGGCAATTCACCCGCATTTATCAATTTCTGGGGTGGTTTTTCTAAATTGGGCTAATAGTATTCAACGTAAGTGGGAAAATTATCACGAGGGGGGTAGTGGATCTGTGGTTTTATTTATTGAAAGTTTAAATATTAATATATTTAGGTTAAAAAAGGATTTTATCGTAAGTGGTGGGCACGAGGAGAGGGCTATAGTTTTAAAATATCATTCGGATTTAGAGAAATGTAGGGGGATACAATGAATCTGTTTCGATACGAGGCTGCAGTGTTTCAAGTATGAATTTTTAATTGCAGCATACAGACCTCTGCGCGATGATGCCACTAAGAAGAAGTTGGATAAAATGGCAGTTAATGGTAGGGAGGGTTCAAAGTTCCCCAAAGTAAATTTTAATTGTTTAAATGGTCAATATCCCGTGACACTAAAAGCAATAGATATTTTTGAGCGGGCTAATGCACATTTAAAGATTGGTGTCACGGTGTTACAGTATGAAACAGAATTTGAAGGGGGTCAGAGTCCCGATAAGAAGGGTGTATTATTTCCAGTGCGGGCTCCTTCAAATGAATCAGTAGAACATTGGGTGTGGCTTCTATACACCCCACCCACAGACTCCGATTCAATTGGCCATTTCAATCCAATTACGGATATTAGTAGGGTTTTAAGTGAAGGTAAAAAGGGGCGTGGGGGTGTACGTTATGGCAGTCCGACATGTCTCTACAATTTTTACTCTGATTTAAATTTAGTCTTACTCTTGAGATACTGCTATTATAATGGATACCGGGTAGTGGAAATGGTCAGCGGAATAGGTAAGATCTATAGTTTTAAGAATTATCGGGACACACATCTATAGTACAATATAGTTACTGTAGCTTGTGAAGCTCAACTGACAGACGTCTGCTATCCGTCAAAATCAAATTGTGTGAAAATCCCTGACGTAAGACGGAAACATGCAGTTCTCGCACAACGGGATTCCAAAAAATCTCCTTAACCGGTTTAAGGTAGGTGAGGTGTTGAGTAACTGCTAATATAACAGTTGCATTGACGAGATTAGGCAAATCAACACAATTACCGATGACCATTTATGCCTTCGCTATACAAACTATCCTATGCTCCTATCACCAGATGACATAGTGGCCATTAAAAATCGTAAAATGTGTTGGGTTTGCAAGGGAGAATTTGATGATGGTGTTGGGAATGGGGGGAGGAGGAAGGGGATCGACCATGATCATTTGTGGCAGGAAATTACATCGGGTGGGAGTAACTTTAGAGGGGTAGCCGACCAGTCATGCAATTTAAACGTTAGACAACAATATTTCGTACCTGTTTTTATGCACAATTCCAATTACGACTTAAAGTTTGTTCTTCCGGCGTTGGCCCGCATTGCCAAGGGAGGATTTGCAGATGACGCATGGATAGATGGTTCTTTTTCATATAAGATCATATCCAAATCATCGTAGAAGCTACTGCTGCTAGAATTCATGTGGAAAACAGTTGACAAGGGTAACACGTGCCTGAATAAAATCCGTTTTTTAGACTCTTTCAGCTTCTTCCCCAAAACTTTAAGTCAATTGATTCAGGTGCAGAAAAGTGACAATTTTGATAGCTTCCCCCTCCTCAAACAGTGCTTTTCCTATGATGAAATGTATGATTTATTGACTTGTAATGTTTAATATAAAAATGATTATTAAAACTCTGGATCGAGTATATATCAGTTGTCATTAACAACCATTGAAGCTTTTTAAACTTCTCTAACTGAGAGTGAGTGAACCGCAAGTAACCACGAATTCTGTAAGAAGGTTTGGGCAAAGGGCGGGTGTAAAAATTGATGGGATTATTGTAAACTTTACTTGGCCAGTGACGTACACACTCTTCTGGATATTGTGTGCAAAAATACGGATAAAATCTATGGGGAGTTTGGGTTGGATTTAGGTTATTATTTTTCCACCCCCCATTTGGTGTTGGACTTGATAATTAAAATCAGAGAAGAAGAAATAGGGCTTCGTACCTTTGGGGTTCGACATAAGTTGTTAGAGCGATCAATTAGGAGGGTGCAAGTTTTTACTATGATTTTCAACATGAAAGCATATCCGACTTAGCGGTTCTCCGATGTAACTACGAACGCAGTTTTTTTGTATCTGAATTCTCTTTACACATCAACACTGTCTAACTCCTGTTTACAATGTGGCACTTTTAATTGGCTTAACAATCCCTGTGCTTCGAATTTCCCCGACATTGCCAGTGTTGAGGAGAATGGAGCACAACGATGTTTTTTTGAAATTGACGGTGAAATACCCATGGAAATCCATGACTCGGTAAAAAGACTTTGTTTTTCCGTGCATAAATAGACAGGTGGGTAGGGACTCTCTGAGCCCCTACAATTTATCTTTGGTAGAGGACGGGAGTATGCACTGGGTACCTTCAAATCAAAAACTAATTGCCGACCTCAGCCCGAAACAGAATATCGTTGTTTATCACGTGCTATTGAAATGGATGATGTCCAATGGTTTCAAAGTCACAAAGGTTCAAATAGATCTACAATTTGATCAAAAGCCTTATATGAAAACGTTTATTGACACATTTGTCAGTAAGAGTTCACAACAGAAAACAAAAGTTGAAAAATAAGTCTATAAACTTGTTTTGAACTCAGCTTTCGGAAAAATGTGCGAAAGCTTACGAAACAGAAGTCGATGTGACATTGTAACCAACCCCAAAGATTGTGCTCGAATCATTGCGGATCCAAACTTCACAACGTTCACAATCATAGACTCTAATATGGTGCTCCTACATCGCAAGAAAAGAAATATTGTATTAAATAAAAATATTGCAGGCGGAAGTGCAATAACTGAAATATCCAAGAAACTCAAGCTGTAATTTTATTATAATGTTTGTAGGGTACAGTGACCGATTGAGGGACAAGTTCAATTGTATTACTGGGACACTGATTCACTCCTGTTAACAGTAAAAACTGAAAATATGTTGAATTATTTGGAAAATGGTGAGTACATTAGGTCACGAATAGACTACGCTAACTGGGACGAATCCCTCTACCCGGAGCTAGTGAAACATCAGGCCCCAAATCAATTGTTAATGCTAAAATCTGAAACGGGTAGCGATTTGATATCCAGTGGTGTGTTTCCTGGACCAAAGGTATATTGCGTGGAAACGCGCGGCAAGGATATCAAACAAGTTTGCAAGGGGGTACCTACACACTTTGTAAAAAATAATTTCGACTTGAGTGTGTATAGAAACTGTGTGGAACTTAGTTTAGTGCCAAGGGCAAAAGTCATGGCAATTCGCTCTTTACAATTTAAAACCTACAGAGTTAGAGTTGAGAAAAACGCCATGTCTGCCATATCGGACAAAGTCTATGTACGTGAGGTTGGTGTGAAGTTATTGCAACACGGTAATTATTTAATTTCAGACCGATTTGAATGTATAGAGTACATAAAAAAAATGTTTCTAAAAAAATTTACTTTATTTCACTAAAAAAAAAAAAAAAGGTATAACTTTTGAGGGAGGTTTTTTTGGTTTATTAGGTTTTTTCTTTTAATTCTTTTTTTTTCTTTACCACAATCGTTTTACAAGGGGTTTGCATGTGTATGTGTGTGTTTGTCTGTGTGCGTGAAAGGCATAAAAATTTAAATTATTTATGGCCAGCCCCGGCCCGGGGCCCCCCCAGCGGGCCCCCGGTGCCGGGCGGTGCCGGGCCCGGGCCGCCCCAGGGCCGGCCCCCGGGGGGGGAGGGGGGGGGACCCCAAAATTTAAAATGTTGTAAGTAAAAGTGATATTTCAAGTGCGCATTATTCCAATAAATGTTGTATTTTTTATAAATAAATAAACAGAAAAAAAAGTGTATTTATTTAAGTGTTTGTTTTTTTTTTCTAGTGGTTATGTAAATGTTGTATTTTTTTTTTATTATAAATAAATTTAAAACAAGTGTATTTTTTTTTTTTATTAATTTTTAATTTGCATTTTTCAATGTAGTATTTTTTTTTTTTTTTTTTAATTATTTTAACATTTTTTTATTTATATAATAAAATAAAATATTATTATTTATTATTATTATTATTCTCGTTATTATTATTATTCTTGAACGGAGTAGTAGTAGTAGTAATAGGGAAATTATTTAGTCATCAGACAGCCATAGTCTACAGTTAGTTGTCCAGGTGAACTGTTGAAGGGAACATGTATCAATTTAAAACACCATTCAGATCGTTTCTGTGTGGACCGTCAATGTCGGGCAAAACAACACTCTTAACTAAAATATTTAAAAATTGCGATAAAATTTTTGTGTAAAAGCCTAAAGAAATCTAATTTTTCTATATTTTTTGTCAGTAGTCATACGATTAAATAAAGGAGATTGCTGCAACGACGGGGTTGGTGCAGATACAATTCATACAGTGACTTGATGTTTTCAGCATTATTGAACAAAACTCTTGGTTGTTCATTGACGATCTGGCTGAATATATTGAACAATGGTCCCAGGAAATGCTACAACTGTTCACTGTTCGCTCTCATCATGAACAGATTTCCGTTACTCTGGTTCTACAAAATCTCTTTCATCAGAGCAAGTGCATGCGAACACTTGCATTGAAGTGCACCTACTATATCATCTATAGAGTTTTTCGTGATTTTGGCTCGATAATGGCTCTCAATAAGCAACTCTATCCCCCCAAATTTCTGCTCTCAGCATACAATCATACACGTAATAGAACCCATGGCAACATACTATTGGATCTTAATCAAAATATACTCGAGGATCTGCGTGTAGTCACAGATATTTTTGACAATGAAATTACAGTATATCTCCCCGTGAACACTAAAAAGACCTATTAGTTGCTATCATGACACTGAAGAAACTACATGAAAATAGACATTTGTTTTCAGTTCTAAGCAGTTCAAAACCTCCGCTCAGGAAAGCAATACTCAAACACGGTCTTGACAACAATGTCATTAATCTAATATCCGAACTGTGTGTAAATTTGATCGTGGGTAATGTTCAAGTGCCAGAAGTAGTTAAGCAACAGGCAAAGCAACATCGTTCCATTGTACGTACAGGGGTCTCTAAAAAGAAAGGAAAGAATTTCAAGAGGAAACGACTTCTTCAGGCGGGCGGTAGCTTTTTCACACTTTTACTGCCAATAATTGCAGGACTTGTAAACAGTTTTCTCTAAAAGAGAGAGAGAATGGCAAAACCCTATAAATTGACTCCAATAGAACTCGCTCTCTCACCCGTAGAACACTTTGAGAACAATCTGAGTAAATTCATTGACAATGAAAATATTGAGGATGATAAAAAACTGCTTTTACTTCAAGATGCACTTCGTCGAGTGGACAAACACAAGTCCTATCGCTCGAAGCCCACTGCTGCTGCTGCTGCTGCTGCTGACCCCAAAAAAGAATCATCTCCTCATCATTCTGCTGCTGCTGCTGGAACATAATTAAAGAAGGAGGAATTGTATTCGTTTTTTATTAAATTGGTAATTAAAAGGCCCAAATATTAGGTTGACCAAAGTACACGACTCCTGTCACATCTCCTGGATAGTGATCACATTCAAGTGTGGATCAATGGGGAAGGGATTATATTTCAGGGATCGATATTTAATGCACTTGATTTAATATATTACATGGTAACAAATCGTAGAGCACTATTATCATTTGACAGTCATCTATACAACTTTCTAAACAAGCTAAGCTTCCCCAAAAGTCTTATTAGCAATAGACGAATTATAAAAAAAATAAATGAACATGCATCATCGTCATCATCATCATCAACAACAACATTGACACCATTAAAAAATGAACTTGAAGAAGAAGATTTTAAATCAATTTTGGAAAATACTAGCACACCGCTGATAGCTAGACAAAAGCGAAGACGTATCAAGTCATCATCATCACCACCAACGGCAAGTATTCAAAAGGGTAGCGGACGTTACACAACGTGTTTACGTTCAAAATGGTTGAAGTTCTGAAAGGTGTTTATGAAAGTATTGGTGAGGTGGTGAGTTTAAGTTCCCCCACCACTCTGTCCAAAGTCACTGGTGTTCCCAATAAAAAGGTACAAGACCATCTACAAAATGGATCAAGTTAAATTCTGCATAGAAATCATAGACTTCGTGCCAGTCAATATCGAAAAACTAAAGCCTTTTACCCATTGCATATAATGCAAGCAGATCTCCTGACTCTAGATGACCTTCAACGGCGTCACAATACACCGTACAAGTACATTCTACTTCCAATCAGTGTTTATAGTCGTTATGCATATGCAATTCCATTGCGATCAAAGAGAGGTGTTGAAGTTGCTCAGGCCATTGAAAGTATTCTCCAACAGGATACGTATAAAAAAATTCAAACGGATCGCGGTAGTGAATTTGTTAATCCTCATGTTGCAAAAGTACTAAAAAAATATAGTACACTGCTCTATCATAGTCACAGTCCTATAAAGGCTGCATTGGCCGAACGATTGATAAGAACTATTTGACTTTTAATTTCAAGATATTGTACATTGAAAAATACATCGGCTTTTATTCATGATCTTGATAAAATCATGTTGATTTATAATCAACGACCTCATCGATCATTGTCCAACTCTACGCCAACAGAAGTTCATCATCCTGATCATGATACAATTGACACCTTTCTTAAACAGTATTCCAATGAATCGTCGGCTGTCAAGAAGAAGAAAAATAAATTCAATGTTGGTGATACTGTCCAAATTAATAGAAGAACTAATGTTTTTGAAAAGGGGAATTACTTATGGTCTATCAAACTTTTTGAAGTTGCAAAAATCCTAGAAACTAAAACCATAACTTATCGCCTGCGTGATACTAACGATGAAGAGATTCTAGGCGGCTTTTATGACTATGAACTGCAAAAAGTTAAAAATGCCAGTGAAATCTATCAAATTGAAAAGATATTAAAGACACGTACTCGCGGGGTTAGGAAACAGTTACTTGTTCGCTGACTAGGATACAACTCTGATTTTGATTCTTGGATCGGTGTTGAAGATATTGACAATGTTCCATGATTTCTATGTAACATTCAGGTCCCGTGTACCTGATCCTCTCTACAACGACTTGAATTCAACAAGGGATTTTTGTACAAAACTCTCACCCGCCATCAAATTTGACGGCGTAAAGGAAGAGGGTCTTGTCAACAGCTTTCTCATATATACCTATGACTTTAAAAGAAGAGACCGTGAATATGAAATAAAAATACGACCGTTTGAATTCGGTGATGAAGGTACAATGTCAACTTTTGACTCTAATCAGTACCCTATTGCTAACATCCCCTACAGGGAATAAAATAACATGCATGAACTGTGTCGAGTTATCAACAAAAAAATTGCAAGTCGAAAAAAAGGTGGTTTCACTTTCAATTACTCGACGGACCAAAGGAGAATTTATCTTACCAATCCATTTGAGAATGAAAGAATTTTCCTCAATGAGAATTTACGTGAGGTTCTTGGTTTTAAAAACCGTATTATTAAGACAGAAAATTTCAGTGGTAGTGACCATGTTATCTATGCAGACTATGTACCCAGCTTCTCCACGGACACTTGCATATTTCTCTACGCTTCATTTGTGGAAACATCTTGGGTTGGTAATTCAAATGTTCCCCTCCTACGAGTTCTTGAACGAAAAACCAATCAAGAACATGTTCACCACTACAATATAAAGCATCTTCAGTCTATTCCCGTAAACACTTCCTATTTGGAACTCTGTCAGTTAACACTAAGAACTTAATTTGTTTATCAAATCTAAATTTCACACGTCCTGGCTTTTTTTAAAGCCAATTTCCACCACTGTGTCAACGACAAGGACGTTACACGCCCCTAAAAAAATGAGCGCTAGAAGAAGAATACCTGGTTAATGCCACGAGAGCTTCTGTGAGGTGGGGGCTATTATTAGACGTAGTGTAGGCCCTGGCTATGAATATTACAAGGGGCGTCCTGAAGTTTCAGGCGCTGGTATGTGCAGCTGTTATGCTAATCTATTTTTTTCTGCACTACCCCTTGCCAGAAAATATCTTGTACCTGCTGCATCGAATTTTGCTGTCTCCACACTACAAGACTGGGGGTCGGGCAAGAATTTCAAGAAGAGTGTTAAGGAAAATATTAGATCTTCAGCAAGAGCCGTTTGTGGACAATTAAAATCTAGACCAAATGGGGAGGGATTGAAAAGGATGCGTTCGCGTCATTCACTCATCAGTCTCCAGCCAGGCAGGAAGCAAAGGACATCAACAAGGACTTTGAGGAATAAAACAACGAAGTCCAATAAGCAACAGAAGAAGAAGAAAAAGAAAAAGATTGTGAGATCAAAGAAGGATTTCTTCTCTTAAGATGACTTATCTCCCCCACAAGGAATCATATCCATCAATCAGCTCCTCGTTGAATTTAGTCAATGCTGAAAATGTTGATGTCAGCGTCAAGTATGGCTACTATGAACAATTTCACCCTCCACAACCCCTCTCGGAAAATATACACTTTCAAATATTTTCCAATGACAACTATTTCATTAATTTGTCATCAACATTTATTGATTTAAATTTTTTTGTGAATAAAAATAAGATAATAAAAACCCGAAATAATTTGAAGGTATCTCATATTAGAAATTAAGTATCAACAAAATTTTAACACCAATAAATTTATTTGTTAATGTAAAATTGGTGAGCACTAGAAATAATTTATCCAACTATTCAAGTTACATACAATTTATGATGATGACGCCAAAGGCGTACAAGGAGATGAGAGGACAATCGCTGGGCTATGAATATCGAACAGGTGTTGATACTGACGGTGAGTTGACTACTGCAGTGACCCAGGAGTATCATCTAGTTGGAAAATTAAATCATGAGATATTCAATATATCCCAATGGCTACCCCTCAATGTCAAGATTGACATAAAGTTACAGATGGCCCCATCGAATTTCATTTTGAGAAAAATAATTCCTGTAGCACCTGAGGAAAATGACATTATCATATTGCTAATTGTCCACTTCCGAAAACAACAGGCTATGAACTCGGTTGCATTTGATGTTTAAAAGCTAATAACCAATGGTAGCAACATTGAGCTTTTTGTTCCTCATACGATGACCAATCAACTTAACATTGCCATTGATTCTCGTAGCTATACCGATTCATTATTTATCAATGGAGAAATTCCATCAAAATTGGCTTTGGCCTTTGTGAAGAGTGGCAGTGCCGTTGGATCCTGGACTGAATCCCCCCATGATTTTAATTTTTTCGGTCTATCTAGCCTTTTGTGCAAAGTGAATGGTATTCCACTGTACACTCTATCATTTGACAAAAAATCCTATAGAACTCTGTACAAGTTGACTATGCAATCCCTAGATCATGACTCTCAACTATTTGAAAATGGAATAACCGATTCAATGTTTTCAAAAAATCATGGGGTTATTGTTTTGGATTTGTCTGGCACACAAGATATGACCATAGTACGAACAGGGAATGTACATTTAGAGTGTACATTTGCCAATGCTCTGACCGAGAGTATCACGCTAATATCACTGAGTCAATTTGAGACCTATTGGGAAATCACCCCCGACGGCAGTGTTCTACTAGACCTAGCACCATGAACACAAACCAAATAATCAGCGTATTTAGTATGGATGCATACATGTCCCGGTACAAGTCCTATTGCCTACCTTCGGACTTCATTGAAAAAATTCCAAGTGTTAACAATATTCATTGTTAATAGCAGTCCGTCGACTTTGAAGACTGGCCATTGGCTATGCATCTTTCAAACAGCGAAGAATATTGAATTTTTTGATCTTCTTGGCCTATCGTATAAATTCTACGCTCCATACCTCAGCATCTTTATTGAAAGCAGTGGGAAAACCATTATTCAAAATCAACGAAGAGTACAGGATTTAACGACTAAGACAAGTGGCTTTCATGCACTACTCTTTTTCATGTTCAGATGTCGTGGCTACACCTACACGCAGTTTCTCAACATCTACGTTGACTTACCTCAATTGAACGACTTTCTAGTGTAGAAAATACTTACAAGTTTATTTAATATTGATTTTAGTATCCTAATAATAAATTTTTCTAAAGATGTATTTTAAATTTTTTATTAATAAAAAAAAAATTATATACATGATAAAAACGACTTTTCTACTCTTTAGATTTCATCCACTACTAGGTATTTGTCGACAACAACTAGTGCAGGTAGATTATCTGAATTCACAGTGTACTGATCCTGATGTACTACAATGTCAGGGTCACATTTTCTACAGTAGAGTGTAACTTCACTCTTGTAGTATCTCTTTGTATAGTCAATGATACTATTCGCATTCATTCTATAGAATTCACATATTTCAATTTGCTTATTTGAAGCAATGTCACAAACAGAGTCCTCAAGTGTCGAATCACATTCCGTCACAGCCAAATAAAAATCAGTGGGCTTATAATCATAACATCCAGTGTCTTCACATCGATGACGTAGAAACCATATTCTTTTGTTGTTCCAACAATTGAATCGTTGACCCGGTTCCTCCTCCCAGAACAATCTAAAACCACGAAGATACCAATCTCGTAGCAATAAACTAAAATCACGGTTAGGATTCTTTCCAATCATACCGGGATATGTACTCTCCCCCTGCTTGCATTTATCATAATGACAATTGGAACATAGGTGACCTCTAGGATGAGAGTCACGCACCTCTTCAAGACAGGAATTACAACCTTTAATTTGTACAGCATATCCTCTATGCAATTTACACGGGTTGCATAATCCACACTTTTCATCATACTCCTCAATCATTGTGCAATTCTCACATGATGACCAGCTGCCCTGTGTGTACATACATAACGGACATGTATGGAACATTTTGTCATGTGTTAACGCTCTCACTGCCACAATGAAACTGAGCTAGCAACAAAAAAAAAATTTCTGAGAGAGAGAGAGAGAGAGAGAGGAGTAAATCATCCTTGAGCACCATCTTTATTAGGAAAAAAAGTAAAAAATTTCTAAACTAGTGATTAAAAGTAGATCCACAATATCATTTTGTCGTGTCGTGATCAATATATCAATAAATTGTGTAAATGCATTTGGACCACGATGTAGAAGCTTCATACAATAGTCTAATGATGGAGAATCAGTTTTCATTATATCGACAAGCATTCCTAGAGAAAATATCTTCCTTTGAATAGACAACTCTAGAAAATCATCATCTAGAATTAAATGTTTTTCCATATGAACTAGATTCCTCATGATTCGATCTTTCTCAAATCTATCCATTTTTTTAGTCCTAACTCTCACACAACCACCTTCAGACTAAACATAATTTATTTTTTCTACTCTATGAAATATAAGCCGATATAATATAGAAAGAAAAAAAAAATACCATTTATTTAGAAACATTTTTATTTAACATAATTACAATAATAATATTCACTGATGCATTTCTTTCTCATCAATATATTTTGATAGGACATCTAATGCTCACCGAAGTTTATTTATATGGAGAATATTCATTTTTCCAGCAAAACATAGTTGCTCCTCCTGCTTAAACTTGCTTAATTATATCACGTATCTCGTATACATAATGTCCCATTCAAGACATAGTCTACAACCAGCAGTTATTTCCACAGCTACATTGGGTACCCTTATATCGTTGCTGCTGCTGCTGCTGTCGTTTACCTAATTAATTTTCAAATATGTAAATTCACCACTCATTTTTTTTTTTTCAATAAAATCATTTCAAATAAACTATTATATTTGAATTCAAATATACTAATAATATTAATTTTAGAGAAAAATATTCCTTTTATTCAAATAATAATCAACAATCAAGTTATACTCGCTCCTCTTGGCAAAGGTGTAAAGACCTCTAGAATAGGTCTACCAGAAAAACCTGTTTGGTACGGGCGCGTACGCAAAGTATATACCTTCAAGCAAATTCCATATCATATTTCAAATTACTATACCTTCTATAGAAATGATACCTCTTTGCAAATGACCCTGGTAACCCAATTCGTTTAAAGTACACACACATATCTATGCCTCAGGCGTATATCTGAATGTGTACTTTAAACGAATTGTACGGTTACTACTTATATACTTGCATAGAGAAGTATCTCTAGCATTTATGATCACAATATTTATTTTGTGCTACGAGTAGCCTTTTTAATGATAATAATTGTATTTAAAAACTATTGTGTAATTCACAAGACACTAAAGTAAAGTATGTTACACAAAATAACTAAAAAAATAAACACAACAAACTATAGAAAAAGGAAATATCAAAATTACATACTTCATATGTTTAGTAATGTCAAGATTTTTAATTAAATATCAAAGAGCATATTTAAATTATGTCCTATAACATATCAACATATCAAAAAATTAAGGGACAACACAAAATGGGTTTAATATAAATGGTTAGTTTTAAGTATCTAAAAGTAAATTAAAGAAAAAAGGCAATAATAATAATTAAAGTTGTATTTAAAAACTATGGTGCGTTGTATAAAAATGTTGCGATAATACTATATATCTTTCATAGATATTGTGATAATATAATCTCTTCCATAGAGGGATAATTTCAAGGAGGTTTTTTTGTTAGCCCTAGACACACAACACAATACGCAATAATAATCTTATTTTAATTTTCATGAAAGAAATATCCTGCAGTTTATTCGTGAAATCCAGCCACATATAATCTAATATTTACTAGGAATTCTATTTACTTTTCTTACTAAACGCTACTTCTTTTTAATTGTTTTGCTAAAGATCCTTTTTATTAAAGAAATCCACTCTTTTTCAATTAATTTGTGAAAGCGACAACGCCCATTCCGTAATCCACAAAGGAAAATGTTATTAAAAAATCCGGTTACAATTTACTAAAAAGTCCTGAAGAAATCCGGTTATAACTTGCGTTGCAGTATATTACTATGTGTGTTTAGCTACTACAAAACAAGATCTTGCATTCAGGTACTTTTTCTAAGGTTGATGACGTCCTTCTGAGGTCAATATGAGTCAATGTCATGACATTGACCTTTTGAGGTTAATGTCATGAATGATATACCCGAGCTGATTCAACTTCATATTTTAGAAGAAATAGCCAAAAAAATTGTCAGTTTTGTGAGACAACAGACAGTGTGGAAAAGTTTTGTTCATAGTTCTTTATTTGAGCCTAAAAGTCAAAAGCCTCGAGAATGTATCTCGGTGGTTGTCATAATTTTGTTTATGATTATTACTATTAATATAGGCAGAATTACAAAACTGATTAAAGGCTGACGCCAAAACGGCCCATTGCCCCCATACCAATAATAGTAATAACTATAATAATAATGGTAGAAATGAGATTAATAATTATATTAATACAATCACAATGATTTGCAAGGGGAGACTCATCCACTGCCCACCAGTCAGCAACTGAAAATGACACTTGATCTTCAGATTTGGTTTTAGCGGTTGAAGTTTTTTCCCCGCCTCAGATTCTTCCCAAATCATTCATTTGCGAAGGGAAATTTACCTCCAGGTATGATTTTGGCAAAATTTTCTGGCTTTAGTCAATCGAATCTCGGCACCGTATTTGACAAAATTCCCTGCCACGTGTTCTCACGTGGTAAAACAGCATGCAGGATAGAGCAGCCAGTGGCTTCTTCTAGGGTCAATGGTTCGATACGATCACCCCCGGGGGAAAAACACACACCAAAAAAATAAACTTCAGTGATCGATTTTCTGAAAAAAATGTAAATATCACATTTTGGTATATAAGAGCTTGAAAGCTCAATAGTAGAGCTCTGTGATAGATATATAGATAGACATTTATTGCAACATAAACTGCTTTGAGCCATGGCAAAAACAAATAATACAAAACAATAGCACTTGATACTAACACACGTAACAAAAAATGGTGTATAATAATAGCAATGAAAAATCATAACAACTGCAAAACAAAAACAAGCATAATAAGGGACATAATTCCATAAAACTAGCATAATTACACAAAATTTCGCTCGCCTGATCGATATATTGTAAATCCTTTAAAGCTACATGGGCCATGGCCACAAAAAAGAAAAAAAAACAATAATTCAAGCAAACCTTATAAAAAAAAATCCAAAATAATTTTCTTTTCCCGCCTATCGTCCACCCTCCAAAAATCTCTCTCTGGGCTGCCAGCCTACACGAACTACCTCCCTACATTCACAAGGGGAGGAATATTATTTCAATTAAAATTGTTTAATGAGTTTAATTTAAATTGATTTTAATTGAAAAAATGTAAAATAGCACATTTTGTATATGACAGCTTGAAACCTCTACACTAGGGTTCTCTAAAATACTGAATCGGATGGTGGGATTTTCATTAATATAGCTTGACCTATTGGGGGGTAAGATTGCTTGTCCTATTTCCTCCTTTTTCAATAACTGGTAAAAGTTTTCTCAGGCCCGTAACATTTGATGGGTAACATTAAACTTAATGCGCCTTAGATATTTTCAATTAGCATAAATATTCAATTCTTTTGATATACCTATTGTTATTCAAACTCTGCTTTTTAGAGTTCCGTTTATTATTGAGTCGTGTCGTTTCTTACTTCTATTGTTATAGACTTTCAGTTTTTATAAACAATTATTCCTTTTCATTCCCATGTTAAATTGAGACATGACTTTAAGAAATGGTACTGCTAGCAGCAACAATTGCAGCAAATCTAGACGCTTAAATTTTTAAAAATAAATTCTTGCTTAGCACAACACGCGATAAATAATTTAAATAATTTCTGACTTTTCCCGAGTCGTTAGTTGAGTTCTGCTCTTTAAAATAAAAGTTCTTTTGACTGAAAGAAAGGAGTAACATTACAATATTAAACGAACAGAAATTATTATGTATACGAGAGGGGGGCCCCTTCATCAACCCTAGCTCCTTACGCTAAAGTATTACACATTTTTAAATAATCTTTTTTTAAAGAATTGTGACAAAAAGTCAAACTTTAGTGCAAAGAGCGAGGCTTGAGGAAGGGCATCTACCCTAATAAGCGAAATAGTTTCTGTTCATTTTGTTTTTATGTTGCTTGTTACTTTCAGTTGAAAAAAAATTGTTTTTCTTATTTAAGTTTTGACAGTTTTTCAAATCATGTCAGGAAATCCCCTTCCATTCCCCTTCTCCGGGGTAAAGTTTTTCCAAGAACATTCCTCCTAATACTTTCCTGCTCGTGGAAAATTCTCTCTTTGAAAATCCCCGCAAATCCCCTCAAATCGGCAAATTTAGGAACTTACGGCCCTTTTCTCATGGATGTAGGAGGTTATGTCATCCCCCAATGACACTACTAGATGAGGATCTTTACTTTTAACGTCAATAATAAGCACTCCTAAATACCCTGGTATCTGTTATCAATCCTTCCAATCTTTTATTTACGATACAATGATAAATAAGATTTGCCACCTTAACATCATATAACTCCATATTAGCTTACGGATCATTTGATGACCGATTACTGTATTGGTTATACCTATAATATTATACCTATAACATCGCAGCAGTCTGTCACTCTCACTATTTCCCTTCTCTGAATCATATTTACCTAAGCTAAGCTACCATCTATCCTTAATTTTACCACCTGGTTATTGAAAAAACCTAATATAAACACCAAAATTCTACATCGGATTAAATAAACAACTACGCGAGTTTGTTTTCAACTGAAGGTAAAGAACAAAATTAAAACTTAAAAGGCGAACAGAAAATATTGCGCATATGAGGGAGGTTGTCTTCGCTTTAATATCTCGTTTTTTACGCTAGAAATTGACTTTCTGTTCCAATTATTTAAGAATAACTTCTGAAACACGAGGGCTTTTTTAATTAGAATAATAACCTTTTTTAAAAGTTATAAAATGATTTATCGTGAAAAGCGATGTACAGAGGAAGGCATAACCCCCCTCATTGGCCTAGGCCTATACGGAATAATTTGTAAGATGAAAAAACTTGTTGCTGTAGGTTGTTTTTGTTTTTTTATTCATTTAATTCACATACAAAGACATACCGAATTTCCATGACTGCCCGATTTCAAGATGTAAAAAACTCAAATGAAAGTAAGAAGCGACATTAAACCGCAAAACGAACCAAAAATGTTTGGTATTTCCTTCTCAGCCCCTCCTTCTTAATATAAAATTTCACAATGCTGAACTTAAAATTTCATTTTTAAAGATATCAATTATAAAAACTTTCCAAGAAAGAAGTTTTTCAAAGAAAAGTATAGAGCCACATTAAATCTTATATTAGCAGAAATAATAATTCAAACTCAAATCGACCACTAGTTACTATTAAAGATTAAATGAAACCCAAAACGAACAGAAATTAAATAAACGATCATAGGTTTGCTTTTCATTTGCGTTTTATTGAACACGAATTGTATTTTGAAAAATGCACTTTTGTTTTTCAAAACAAAGACGACAAAAAAAAAATCACTATAATAATCAAGATGACCTATGAGAACTAATGAACATAACTCAATATTTATAATATAACAACATTATAAATATAATGGGATAATATTTGTACCATAATTTGTTTTCAGTAAAGATCAAAAGACGTAATATTAAAAAGAATTTTACGGTTAGGGGAGTAGTCAAACTCATGTTTGTAATAATTTTTGTCCGTTTTATGTTAAACTTGAATTTTCAGTTTAATTTTTACTTGTTTTAAGATATATTTATTCGTCTGTATTTGTGCCTGTTGTCATTATTTTTCCTATGATCTTTCGTTTTATTTTCTGTTCGTTTTGGTTCATTTATGCTTTAATAGTAATTTCTGGCTGTTTTGAGTTTGAATTATTATTGGAGTTTATCTCTGTTGGTTCAAGTTTAATATGGCTTTTTACTTTTTCTTTGTAAAACTTCTTTGTTGGAAAGCTTTTTTAATTATTTTTATTCTTTTTTTATGAAGTTTTGTCATTGTTTAATATAATGAATATTTCTGATACCAAATATATTTTTAAGTTCCTTCAAGCTTGCCTGGAAACCCTATGTATGAAACAATCCCAAAAGAAAAGAAAGAGAGAGTGGAACTACATTAGAATACATTGTAAATGCGCAGTTTTAACAACCGGGATGGACATAGCTGTATTTTGATTAAATTTGACATCCCCCTTTCTCTGAAAGTTTCAGCCTAATACCGTTACCTATTTTTGAGATATAGCAGACATCTAAATTTGGCAACCAGAATATATAAGGGGGTTTGTTATCCTTCAATTACTTTCGACTATTAAATAGAGCACTAGCTCTCTCAATTTCCAATCGAATGAGCCCTTTTTTAAGTTTCTACCACATCGCTTTCTGTAAAAACCTGATATTTCCCCTGGTCATAATTTACAACCCTTCCCCTGAGGGCTATGGGGGGGGGGGTTGTCATCCATAGAGACCTAACCTCTTTAATTCACAACTACGTTGAAAAAAAATGGCTGTCTCAAAATTTTGATTGGATGTGTTTGGGGTATTAATGGTCATGAGAAGGGTGTTAGTTGCCCTCGAAACAATTTCGACTATTAAAAAGGATCCAAGTCCTTCCAATTTCCAATCGATATAGCAGCCATCTAAATTTGAAAACCAGAATATATAACGGGTCTTTTGGTTTAGGTCAACGTCCTATGCTATTTCATGATATTTTCAACTTACTAACCTTGGACGTTCCTTAAATATTGCAGCTACATCCAATAGCAACTTGGATGATAATAGTTTCTTTTAGTTCAACCTCCGGCTCAACAAGCTCTGAATGTTTAAACGAGATATTTATCCATAACTGCTATTGAAATATTGATGATATGCCGTTTTGACGCCTATTTTGTTTAACGTCCCCCATGAGAGTCTATATCTATGAATGCTTTTTAGAATTCCATGAAAATTTTGCATTTATACCCATAGCTGTTCCTGAGACCAATATAGATAAGCTAAGATGCGTCCTTTTGACATCTTAGATGCACGTTGAGTCTTTTGATTTATTGCAACCATCCCTCTCAGTATTCAATGCTTAGAATTTAATAACCTAAGCCATTCTTGTGATTTTGCAGATAACAAATTTTGACAACCTTGATGCACTATATTATTTTGACAGGCAGGATGCAGTTAAACTTTTTTGATTTAGTTCAGTAGTTTTAGTTTTAATAGTAGAAGTTAGAGTAGTATTAAGAGTCACAATTATAATCACAATAGCAGTGGCAGTACTACTAGTTGCAGTCACAGTTACAAGCAGTAGCAGTTGTAGTCACGAGTTTTCTCACTCGTAGTCAAAAGTTGTTGCACTTGCAGTTGTAAGTAGTCGCAGCGTCATTCACATTTGAAGTTGCAAGTACTTACAGTCGAAAGTTATCGAGATCCTAATGAATCTCAGTCAAAAGTATTCGTAGGAATAAGTACTCGCAGTTGCCAGTGGTCATTGTCTGAAGTTATCGCTGCCACAATTTTTGACAGTTGTAAATAGTTGCAGTTACTAGCAGTTGTAGTTGGAATCACAATTAACCTTAATGACAATCATTAGTAATCGTATTCCCTATTTTTCACAGTCCCAAATAGCCAAAGTTGCAAGTAGTCGTATTAGCAAATATGAATAGTCACCGACGCAGTCATAATTAGTTGCACTTGCAAGCAGTCCCAAGTAGTTATAGTCGTGGTTGCAAATAGACACAGTAAAAAGTATTCACAGTTTCAGTCACAGTAGAAGTAACAATAGCGGCCCCAAATGTGTACAGTTATCAATCTTAGCCGCTACTAAGATATTGCAGATGTACCCATTTGATAATCTTGATGCACATACTAAACAGAGTCCTGGTCTCAGGTAGAGGTAGTCAAAGTTGCAAGTCGTCACAATTCAAAGTAGTCTCACGTAGTCATAGCCACAGTCGTAGATAGTCCCAGTTGTAGCCATATTATTATTGTCCCCGCTACATCTTGACTATGGAGTCTGACCCCACGCAGTGGCGGCGGCACACGGCCCCACAAACCAGTAAGGCCATCTCTGTCCCGTTCTGTAAATTATCATGCACATAAGGTGTTTTAATTTTGTTAAATATCCCCCTCAACAATCCTTGAGTTAATGTAATCCCAAGTGGATGTGATAGTAGTTGTAAGCAGTTGCAGTTACAGTTGCAAGCTGTCGCAATCAGAAGTAATCACAGTCAAATACACACTTTGCAGATACACTCTTTTGGCAAACTGAATACACATAATATCTTTCGATTTGGGTTAGCATGCCCTTCAACATTCCCCGAAATTTCACCTTAATACCCTTAGGCTTTTTAAACGCGCCCAAAATAAAAAAAAACCTTTTCCTAATGATAATTAATGCGAGTAAAAAAGGGCAAGCTGCATAATTTACGATCCTTACCCTGGGGGCAGTGGGGGCCGTGCATATCCGGAGGCATAGCTACTAGAATTTTTAACTATTTTGAACAAAATCACCTTTTCAAAATTCAAATCAGTGTTGAGTGGAGGGGCATCTAAAAAGGACAAGGGGGACTGACTGCCCTACGATCACTTTTCAACGTCCTCCTCAACATACATGAAAAGTTTCAGCTTATTATCCTCTCTTGTTCCTTAAATATAGCTTATACGCCCTTTTGGTTGCCAGCATTCAGATAGTCTGTTTTGATTCTGTTTGACAGTCCTCTCGAAATGTTGATAGGTCTATGTCATCCCTATATGCATAGTTATTTGACCTTTAGACTGTTTTGAACAAAATAGTTACTTACAAATTTTGATCGAATGCTTTTGTTGGGAGAATAGCTAAAAAGAGCATGGGAAGACGGCTTCCAGCCCTCCAGTCACGTTTCAACATCCCCTTCAGTATTTCCTGAAACCTTCAACTTAATATCCTAAGCCGTTCTTAAGATATTGCTGATTCGCTTTTTTTTATAAAATAGTCGTGCCTTGTGCCTTTTGATCTTTTTTTAACATACCACTCAACATTCTTCAAAGCTTCTCCTTTATATCCTGAGCCTAGTTGAATACAACCAAAATCAAATATTTCTCCTTTTCCTAATGATAAATCCTTCGTGTAAATAATGGCCGAATTGCATAATTTACGATCTTTTCCCCAGGGCTGCGGGGAGTATGGCATCCCTGGAGGCATTGCTATTAGAACTGAGGACTAGTTTGAAAGAAATTACCATTTTAAGGTTTCAATCAGTGTTGAAAAGAGTGGGAACCTATAAAGGGCAAGAACAGCGGAGGCTGGTCGCCCTCCAATCCCTTTTCAACAATCCCTTTTACATACCCTGAAAGTTTCAACTTAATGCCCTCACCCTTTCCTTAGATTTTGCTGATAATCCCTTTTGGCGACCAGCAAGTGCACAATGTGTTTTGTTTGTGTTCGGTATCCCTGTCAAAATGTCTTAAAGTTTGACCTTTTTACCCTAAACCCTTTTGAAGACCATGGTATAAACTTGCTCTCTTTTCTGCATGAAAAACCTTATATGTCAACAATGGGCAACTTGTATTGCTTACACCTCTTGACCCAGGGGCTATAGGGGGTATCATCAACCCTGGAGGCATATTTATTTGACCTTTGTACTATTTTGAACAAAATGCTATCTCAAAACTTTAATCGGATGCATTTGAATGCAAGGGGTGGGAGGGGGAAGGCTGGTTTCCTTCCCTTTGGATCACTTTTGACTCTTAAAAAGACCACTAAAACTTTCAATTTCCAATTGATGAGCCCTCTCCGAAGCTTAAACGACCACTCCTTCCTTATGATGTACCTCTGGGGAAAAATAAAACATATTACTGTGAAGTCTTATGGCCCTTTACTATAAGCAACGCTAGAGCGTTGCCTAATGAATGCATATCAATAAGTTTTCAATGAAAATACCCTGTGTTTTTTTTGTCATCAGTCTCACAAGCTTTTTAAAGATTCGTCATTTCCATTTTAATGATGAGAAACAACACAATATTTGGTTTCATTTCTTGTGTGATAGTTTGGGAGTTTAGTCAGTAGTGGGAGTGTGCTGTTTTTTTAAGCAAAAAATTGCAATCGCTTGGTAACAGATTTAGCAAGTTTAAATATATACTGTCATTAATCAATACACAAAACTGAAATTCTTGGAAAATCCCATTCTTTCAGTAACCATAATTCATGGACGTGGAAAAATTATTCGTTTTTGCAATCATCCAGAACGTGATAGTATCATAGTTGAATTGCTCCACGTGAACAATTACAAAAGGAACATAGCCTAAGTATGAAAGACCAAGTGGAATTAGTCTATTTAAGAAAAGGCGTTTTAAGCAGTTTCATAAAGCCTAGAGGACAAATGAACAACCTAGACCATCAAATGTGACAAGACCAATCCAAGCAGTTAAGGTAAATGGTATTGAAAAAATGTAAAAGTAATAAAAAACGAAAATGAAGAACAAAGAAATATACAATCAGAATGCTTGCATCAAGGACAATTACAACGAGTCAAAACAAAATTAAAGAACGAAGAAACATCGGCTCGAAGATAATCTGCAGCAAGAATTTAATCGAATCAAAAACTAAAGTGAAGAAAAAAGAAACATGCGACTAAAAGATAGGCCACAGTAAGAACGAAAAAAAAAAATATGCGATTAGAAGATAAGCGTAGGCACGAATTACAAACGATAGCAAGAAACAGACTACCAGAACGAGTAAAAAATGAAAGTGAAGAAGAAAGAAATACTACGCTAGAAGAACAACGCCATCACAATCTTTGACGGCAACAAAATTTGGTACAAAACCCAGTACAAACCTAGACAGATGCCATAAACTACGAAACTGTTTATTACAAGTCATTGGGTCCTTTAAACGTTGTATTTAGTCCCTGGGGAGCCATCCATTTTCCCAAGGAAAGAGTAGCAAACAAAGATGACTCATTTAGAGCTTGCGTTTACAATATAAGAAAAGGAAACGATCAAAAATTGTATTTTTAAGGCCAAACTGAAATACTGAAAAAACAAACAAAGCGAATATTTCGAGAAGACAACAGCCTTTCTTCTTCAGCGCGAAACAAAATAATAAATTCAAGGAAAGTGCCGAAAAAAAAAAAAACAAACGCAGAAAACAAAGCAACAAAGCAAAAAAGGTAATTTATTTGAAAGTTGCTTCTATCATGTTCCAATTGAATTACCACCACCCCAATTTCACAATGAAAAGTTGTTTTTCTTAGGACGTCACTTGCTCTCTAAAGAGTTGCACGAACGAATCCGAAAGTTGAACTCATGTTCCATCGTAGCTAAATTCAAATTAAGCAATGATTAAACTATTACTAGTCGTAATGTTTTCGGTTTTTAAGAAGCTGGACATATTTTTCATAAAATCAATTTAGCGGCACATCCATCACCAACCACTGAACGTGATTTTTAACCACCTTCATATGGTAGTGAATGCTGTATAAGCGATACATCATTCACACGGGATTCTGATTAATGGACAGTTTTTTTGGGCTTGATCGGTTTTCACGGGCGTTTTCAGGCTGAAAAACCTCTTCCTATCTAATTTATCTACTATGGGCTGCCTCCCCGTAGTAGCATAATATTTGTAGGCATGAATATATAATGAGTCGCAGGTAATAAGCTTCGGACTTTCTGTGCAGGATTTCGACTATTGTTGATAGAAGAGCATCGCAAAGTGCTGAAAACCAAGTTGTGACCAAGATGGGCCCAGGATCGCACAAAGCCTCCATTTATACTGGAGGTCCCAGGGACTTATTGCTGTCCGGTTCTAAGCTGGCTTAAGCACTTCGGTGTAGACTTGAGAAGAAATGTTGATCCCCGTCCTTGACTGGTATCCGGGAACATTGCTTTTCCCGAGGCCAAAATAATTTCAATGATTTAAAAAATAAAAATAGGAACGTGGTACATTACGACGTTAAAAAATTATTATCGTATTAGGAAGCATGGGTGGGGTATGTGGACAGGAAGTAGGGCTAATGACGAATAAGGAAGCTACTAACCTTTTTTTAGGCTGGGAATGTATTAATAATAGAATTCTAATCACTCACTTTATGACTAAAAGGTCAGGGTATAAGTTATAGTAGTATATGCCCCTGTTGAACCGACTGACGGAGATACTAGTGACTCAGATGAATTTTACTTACAGCTACAGGAGCAAATGGACAGGGTCCCAGGTAGAAATACTGTGTTTTTACTAGGAGATTTTAGTGCCCAGGTCGGTAAAAAAGCGATAGATGGTATCCTAGCCTAGGTAAATTCGGTGTAGGAAAAGAAAACAGTAATGGCTACTGACTTTGGCAATTTTGTAGGTATAACAATCTAGTTATAATCAATACGCTGTTTGGCCATAAAATGACCCATAAGTTGGTATGGTATTCACGTGATTATAAGACAGCAAACCTTATTGAAAATGTTATAGTAAACCGAAGACTGGCAGGATCAATGCAAGATACTAGGGTATATATGAGTGCTGGTATTGATGTTAAAAGTAAAGATCACCATCTAGTAGTGTCTAGGGTAAATTTAAAGCTGAAATTTTGGAAGGGTAACTACCACCCAGAAAGCTATGATGTTGGTAGACTCCAACATGAAAATTTGTGAGAAACTTTCCAGGAACAGTTAAATACTAAACATGAGAGTTTATAATTTGACAATGTAGAAGACGGTTTGAATAATTTTGGAAAAACAATTTGTGAAGTTGCTCATGGTGTCTTAGGGAAGAAAGTTAAGACTGCAGCTTGGAATATTAGTGAAAAGCCTTATGTTTAAGAAAGAAGAGAAGGGGCTTGTATGAGAATTATCTGAGTGATTCATCATATGGAAACAAAAGGAATGTAAAGAAAGTTGAGAAAGCATTAAAATATGAACTAAGGAGATGTGAAGTGGAGGCCATAGATAAAATTTCCGAGGATCTGGAAGATGCAGCTAGACGGCATAATAATAAAATATTGTACTGGCATATTAATAAATTTAAAGCGAGTAGTCAATCCGGACTTGTCCCAGTTAAAGATAGGAACAGGGTCACAATTAGTGATAAGGAAAGAGGTAAAGGTGGATCATTTTAAGAATTTGCTAAACTGAGATACAGTTACAGGAAAAGATATAGAGGAAAATGAAAAAGTCTATGATGCCTTGGATGTGAAGGAAGATTTGTTTTTGCGAGGAACAATTAGCGACAGTACTAAAAGGATTAAAAAATAATCAGGCTCCAGGTGCTGTTAGTGGGGTAAATGAGTTTTTTAAATGTGGTGGCTCTGAGGTTAGAAATAATTTACTAAAGATTATGAATATGATTTTGAAAAAGGGGAGGTACCTAACCATTTTAGGAAAACCTAAATTAAACCTCTGTATAAGAAAGGTGATAAGAGTGAGTGTCGTAATTATTGAGTCATTAGTTTGTTCTCTGTAGGTAGAAAACTACTTAGCAATATAATACTTTTTAGACTGAGAGATCCTGTTGACAAAGTTTCAAGAGAAGAACAGTGTGGTTTTAGAAAACGTTGAGGATGTGTCGACCAAATTTTCACTCTTAGGTTAATAATTGAGAATAGCCTTAGTTGTCAAACACCTTGGGTCCTCAGTTTTATAGATTAAGGGCAAGCGTTCGATTCTGTTGATAGAAGAGCTTCAGCAAAGGTCTTATCCTTGTATGGTATACCAGACAAATACATTGAAGTGATTAGTGGTATGTACGAGAATAACACTGCTGCAGTTAGGGTAAGAAATGAGGTTAGCGGCTGGTTTATTCCAAACAGAATGGACCATATACTTTTACTATTTGTACATGTCTAAAGGAAAGATGTTAAATATATATTTTTTTAAATATATGTATATATATAATATAGATGTATAGATTATAAATATATTTATATATATATATATATATATATATATATATATATATATATATATATATATATATATATATATATATATATATATATAAAATATATATATATATATATATATATATATATATATATATATATATATATATATATATATATATATATATATATATATATATATATATATATATATATATATATATATATATATATATATATATATATATATATATATATATATATATATATATATATATATATATATATACATAGTAAGCAGACAATGTGAGCCTCTTATTGATGTCATGGGCCGGACCCAGCTCGGCTACGCGGCAGGCTTCGTTATATTGATTCTCATTGATGCTTGTCTTCTAACAAAGGCCGTTGTCCTGGTGAGGCAGCACATTGATTTGTGTCATTCTCCGTTTCTCGTATTTACATATAACCTTTGGCATGGTTTTTTGTTCCCTGCTGTATTTCTTTCATGAAATCCATTAGGTTATGAGAAAGTCCATTCTTTAAAGAATGTACAAGGCGTTCTTCTAGAGCTTCATTCAGGTCTAAAAAGTACATTGCAAAAAGACGACGTTGTTTTCTAACCTAATACTTGTTTCTTCTTGACTTTCAGTTTTAACTATTTTTATTCTCGCAGTTGTTTGTTGTCTAACCGCAGGTGTCTTTGTTCTTCACTTTCATTTTTGACACACCATGATGCTTGGTGTCGTATGTCTTCTAACCACATTTTATTTCATCTTCATTTTAGACTTTCATCAGTTCAGACAGTTTTTCATTACCCTTTGCTTTAGTTGCTTGGACTTGTCTTGTTTGTCCATGTTATTCATATTGAACAATTGGGAATTTATGTTTTTCGGGTCGTCCGCTTAATTCTGTCATCTTTTATGGTTCAAAAATTTATTTTTTTCAAATGAATTGTGATTTTCAATGATTGTTTGTCCTATAGACATTGTGTTACTTATCTGGTATGCAGCGGTAGCTAGCAACCTAGTAAAAGACCATCACGTCCAATATTAAGAAATATAATAACACATGACTCCTAAGAATTGACTCAGATCAAAACAAAAAGTACACCATTAGAAACTTTGTCAGAAATTCTTATATAGGAAACTTACTTTCCCTTGGCTTGAACAACAAGGAAAACATATTGGCTTGAAAATCAAGAAAAGTGGCAGCTATTACAGCATTCTGCTTAAACGACATCTTTTTTTCTTTTTCTTCTTTTCCACAGATATCTTGGCACTGGAACATTGTAGAGAATTGTTCAATGGCTTATTTTAAAAGAAATTACTAGATCTAGATCCATTTGTAATTAAAGAAATTTTTATTTTAAATTGAATCAATTTTTCTACTTAAACTGCATCTTGATGAATGACGTCATAATCTTAGGTAGTAGCCATATATGAAGTAATAAATGATTGTAATATTTATACGCGCTCATCTTTCGACAACATAACATAAGACATACATGATGGATCGATATAGTTCATTATAAATAGGGACTATGTATTTTTCAACGGTTATAGCTAAAACCTAGTAAAGAAAAAACAACAGCGCATAGTGACTAAAAATAAGATAGTACAAGCATCTTTTGCAATGTTGCTTATCTGGAGTATGGTGCCATACTGAGGATCGTGTCTTGCTATTCCAACTAAGAAAAAGCCAAAAAGCCAAATGGGAAAAAGCCATTGGCTTTTTCCCTTTTTTTAATCCGGGTTTCTTAAAAAGAGCAATACGATTGTTAGTTTAAAATTTTACATTAAAAGACAATCATTGGTATAACAAACCAATCCATGCATCAGTCTTTTGTAGCTACTAGATTGTTTGAGCTTCGTCTCTTACCAATTCAAAGAAGTTATATAAAATGAACGATACACAATATGGAATCCTTGTTGTGAAACAGGTATGTGTGTGTGTATGTATCGCATAACTTACGCTTCTTGACTTCTATCTTACTAGGTCACTAGCTATCACTGCAACCCTGATTAAAGTACTTGCGTTTGCTCTACAGTGTGTTACTATAGCCAGGTTCAATCCCTTGATTCCATATTACAAAGCTGAGGTCAAACCCACTGCACCATCACAGGGAAAAATGGCTTTTATTGTATCTCTAGAGGAAGTTCCTTGCGACTTGGCGTCTTCAACTGCACTAGCACAAGGAAAAAAACTGTTATAAAAATAATTATTGAGTAACTTAAGATTCTTATGTGAAGGCCCTTCTTACATATGAGAGCCACTTATCCCCTGTGACAGGTGGGATTGAACCAGCGAACCATTGATTAAAAGACACACTTTCATCCACTGTGCTGTGACAAGGTTTTTGATATAAGCAGTATTTTATGCTTAGCTAAATTTAACCTGGTGGTTTTTTTTCTAAAATTAACGTACTTGCAAATTATATCTTTAAAAAGAGGGACAAGCTGGAAAACGAAACAATTGAAAGAATCATCACAGATCTAAAAACGTTGGCAAAACTATGTCTGTACACAAAACAAGACGAAAGGAATCGGGACCAAATTGTCTGTGAAATTCGAAATCAAGCCTTCCGAGAAAAGTTGTTGGCAAAAGGGGATATATTAACCCTAGACAGTGCAGTGTCAAGATGTAGAACCCATGAAACAACACAGGCTCAGCTGAAATCATTTAATGGAAGCAAACAGATACCCATTAAGCAGGAAGTTAATGGAATCACACGTGGTACGAGCCAGAATAGTGCCCGAAATCAGAAAGCTCCTACCAATGTTCCCCCAAGGGTAAAGAATGCCATTTTGTAGTGGACCATACTCAACAAATGACGCATGTCCAGAAAAAGGGAAAATTTGCACCCAATACAGAAAACCAAAACCCTTTGCAAGGGTCTGGCATAGTAATAAAATCGTGAGTACCATTGATGGAGAAACATAGTCGCATCGAGCTGCAGTTGATGAAAAAGATAAAGTTCTCCTGTATGCCATTGGAAAACAACCAGCTCTCTATCAATTTTAAAATTGACACTGGACCCAAGAACGAATCTACAACCAACAAACCAACGACTAACCAGCTACTGTGGATCTAGGATCCTTGTCATTTACACCTGTGATCTTATCTGCAGCCACAAACAGTATCCGAGGGCAGATCACAAATTCTAGGTCGTGGATTCAGATTCAACTCTGATTTTGAGTCAAGCATAGATTTGAACCTCCTCAAACTGGTATTAAATGTCAACTCTGAAGAAACTAGTGTAGTTGATGAGTAAAAAAGCGTCTTTGATGGTATTGGCCGACTGGAGGGCGAATGTAACTTCTATCTAAAAGAATAGTCCGTACCTACCGTTTATCCAGCTAGAAGGGTACCAGAAGCATTAAAAGACAAACTCCAGAAAGAAACCTATCAGAATGGAAAGAGATGGAGCTACTGAAAAATTCACTGAGCCCACAGACTGGGTCAAATCAATGGTTATGATATAAAAGAAGAATGAAACTGTGAGACTGTGTATAGATTCAGTAGATGCAACAAATGCATAAAGCGCCTTTACTACCCCATACCTACCTTACAACATATTACAGTCAAGCTGTTTGGTGCAACCGTGAACAGAAAAATGGATTGTTTATAATGGTATTGGTCATTATTGCTCTCCAAAACTGCTTTTTTTTTTTTTTTTTTTTTTTTTTTTTTTTTTTTTTTTTTAGGCAGATGTCGTATTAATGTTGGTTAATTGGTTGTAGAATGCCCCCAAATGAAATCTGTAAAGTATTAACTGCTCAAATTTATAGTTTGATTGTTATGATAATGTAAAGTTAAAAAAAATTGTAGGTTTTTTTTTTCTTTCTTTCTTTTTTTGTGTAGGTGGTACATAAATGCAGTTATTAGTTTCGGAAATAAAGAAGTTAGTACCACTGAGAGGAGAGGAGGTGGGATTAAAAAAAAAAAAAAAAAAAAAGTCAATAAAAATAGTTAAAGGAGTAGAGCCTCTCTCGAATACATTGTTCAAAAACATCAAGAAGATGGTGCACTGCATGACGAGTAGAATGAGATTTTTGGAATCCAAATTGCGTATCGCATAAAAACCCAAGAGAATTAAGGTAGGAATACAGTTTCTTATGAATAACCTTTTCAAATATTTTTGAGAATAGTGGGAGAATCGATATAATTCTCCAGTTTGACATTTCTCTTTTGTCACCATCTTTATGTAAAGGCATAATTTTTGCTTGTTTTAAAGCATCTAGGGACTGGCCTTTTTCCATAGATAGGTTCACCAAGTATAGAAGACAAGGCAAAAGGTAAGTGGCGACATCCTTAAATGCCTCAAGGCTAAGACCGTTAATTCCTGCTGAATACGACTTTATTGTTTTCAGTGTGGCCTCGAGATCAGACTGAGTGCACTCTACGAATTTCATGGAACGACCTTCCCCACGGTCATCAATAAACAGCTCGTTTTATACCCATGGTCAGCAACGTCATTTTTAACATCAATTCTAACATTTGAAAAATATTTACAAAACTCATCACCAACACCTTTCTTACCGTTAACTTGTTTTTCACCAACTACAAGTTCATCCACTGGGTTCATAATGTTATTACCACGTAATGCCTCATTTATCACTTGCCAAGTTCCTTTAACATCACCGTTTTTATCACGAAACTTCTCTGAGTAATAATGTTTCATAGATGACTTTCTGAGGGAGGTCACATTGTTCCGAAGTTTCCTGAATTCTTCAAGGTTTTGTTACGTTGGAGAATCAAGGTACAACCGATAAAGTCTAATCCGTTCACTAATTTTTTCCAAAATTGTATTTGTCACCCACGGTTTCCTTGGGACATATTTCTTATTACGAACAACCTTCACAGGGCAACACTTATCATTAATAGGTGACAATATTTTTGAAAGAGTGTCAAATGCCACCAATGCGTTTTCTTTTTCATTCATAACTTCTTCCCAAAAAACTATACTTGTCTCTTCTTGAAACTGTTTAAGATTTTCCGGCTTAAGATCCCTAACTGTCTTCTCCATTTTAAAAAACCTTTTTTCCAGTGTCTCGAATTACGCACGCCAAAGGAAAATGATCTGAACCTGGACATATGATCACGTCGCAATAACTCTTCGGTATAAGATTCGCCGATAAATAAATATTATCAATAAGGGTAGCCGACTGACTAGTAATCCGTGTCGGTATTTCTGCTACCGGAAAAAAAATTGTGCGACAAAATAAAATTAAGAAAATCAAGGTTAGAACTACTTAAATTAAGAAGATTAAAATTAAATCACCAATAAAAACCCGATCCAATTTGGTCACCGCTGCATTAGAAATAAACTTATCAAAATCATAAAGAAAATCCTCCGCATTAGCACTAGGTGGGCATTAGCACTAGGTGGCCGGTATAAAAAAAAAAAAAAAAAAAAAAAAAAAAAAAAAAAATGCATCAGAAGTGACAACCTTCAGCACTATATATGGGCGCTATCGGTTCCAGAGAATACCCTTCTGCCTGCTTTCAGCAAAAGATGAATTCCAGCGTCGCTTGGAAGAAACTTTTGAAGGGCTGGAAGGGGTAGCAATTATTATTGATGATATTCATTGTATATGGAGCAAGTCAAGAAGAACATAATGAAAGACTTAAAGCTGTTATGGAAAGAGCACTAAAAAAAGGTGTGAAGTTCGACAAAGACAACTGCAGTTTCAGTTCAAGCAGTGTATGCTATTTTGAGCATATAAGAGGAGCAGATGGAATGAAACCAGACCCAGAAAAACTGAGAGCCATCAAAGAGATGCCCATACCTGAATGCCGCGAAGAGCTACTTACTCTCCTATTACTCTACTAGAAAAAAAATCTTGCGAGACATACTCAAATTAAAGCCGTTCTCTTGGAATCCAGAAAATGACTAAACGCTTTCGGAATTCAAACATTCTATTGTGTCTACCGTTTCCTTCTTCAACTAAAGCAACTTGAATGTGGAATTGAAAGTCGACACGTCCAGCCATGGCTTGAGAGTACACTTCTGCTCTGACGGAAAGTAGTAGCTTATGCATCTTGTGCACTTAGCAACCCCCCCCCCCCCCAGCGTACAGAGGTTAATTCTAAGACTCCAGCTATACAATCCTCATCTGCAGTTCCAACCAGGCTTGGAAATTTTAGTCGTCGATGCCCTTTCTCGTCTACACCTTCCTGATATCGATGAGAAACTAGAGACGAAAATAGACGTGCATGTACATCTGATATCTAGACACCTACCTGTAAGACATGATAAAATTATATGACTCCAGGAAGAAACTGTCAAAGACAGTCAACTAAGGATTTTTTTAAAAACAATCCACGAAGGCTGGCCGAAGTGCAGGAAAACATGCCAGGCAAAGGCATGTCTTTTCTGATATATCCAGCACGAACTGTCAACAATCAGAGGCATTATATTCAAAGGTGAGAGATTGGTCATACACAAAGCATTACAGCCTGACATCTTGAAACAGCTGTACGCTGCACATTTTGGTATAGAAAAGTAATCCTCAGTTGAATTTAAAGAGTTTGCCAAAACTTGGGGATTCACTCACAAAACATTAAGTCTAACATATCCCAAGTTTAACGGCCTTGTGCAAAAATGTCCAGACAGCAAGGAATCTCCTGACAAAGGCCTCAGGAAATAATGAAAACCCATACTTAGGACTGCTCGAACACAGGAACACACCAGTCGACGAACTAGCCTTGCAGTCCCAACTCCTAATGAGTCGTCATCTGAGATCTCTTCTCCCATGTACCACTGGCCACTTAAAAAAGAAAGTGGTCAGCAGTTTTAAGTTCATGGAGAAATGTAGAGTTCTTCAGAGACATAATAAGCTTCATTACGACACGGCATCTAGGCCGTTACCAGCAGTAAAGATGGGGAAGTCAGTTTTTTTGCAGAAGGTTCCAGGCGGCAAATGGAGCACAGCAAGAGTAATGGCCCAATCTGAGTCTCCGCGGTCTTACATAGTCGAGACTGAGGATGGATCTGTCATCTGACGTAACAGAATACATCTCTAAAACTACCTCAGAAACTACTCTGAGACAAAAGTCATGGGTGGTGGTCAAACTGTGAGGGTTTTAACCTCATTCACTACTCCAAACAAGACTGTTCTCCTTACAGAAACCACCTCCACCACCGGTAAATCAACTCTACAGATCACCGCTCCGCTCTTTGCCACTAACATGGTTGAGGATTGATATCACCCCATCGGAATCCCCAGTTTAGCCATGTGAAGCAGCACCTGGTTCCCAAGCTGGTACCAAAACGCCGCCTGGAAGAGTGATCATCCCACCAAAGAGATTGACCCTGTAAATAGTTATGCGTAGTGGAAGTAGGCATTGTGTTTACCCAGAGTACACACCAGGGAAGTGAGCCTAGAGCCTTTTTTTTATTTTTTTAAGAAGAGTGTGAGTGTAAGTGTGAGAGTAGAATTAATTAGTGTATATCTGTTATGTGTAGCTACAGTACACATTGGAGAAGCGATCTGAGCTTCTTCTCGTGAGGTATATAAATTTTTAGTGATATTTCGCTCTGGCACGGTATGAAAAAAAATTATAAAAATGATGTACCCATGAATCATGTTATTCAGGGTTAAAAGAAGGGAGATGTAGTGTTTGATATTATATTATGATTACTTTGCTGGTGCTTTAGTATATGTATTGCTAGTGTTTTCTTTGCGCTTATATGTCGCTTCGGCAAGTACATCCTCCCACTGGGGTTGTAGTGATGTGTGAGCACTGCGTAGATCACGATCGTACGTGCTTCTGAGCGTGTTTCTCGGTCTTCCCCTCTGTCGAAGCCCACGCGGCTGCCATTGTTGAACCTGGTTCAGGATTCTTGAGTCCTCCATCCGAAGGACGTGGCAAAGATAGCTCCATCTCTTCTTCTTAATCACTCCAGTAATAACTGACTGGCCAGTTCTTCTGCGGACCTCAATGTTGCTGACTTTTTGACGCCAACAGATATTCAGCACGCGTCTGAAGCACATATTTTAGAAAGCTGTGAGTCTTTGCTCTGTCCCAACATCTAGTTTCCAGCACTCACTGGCATACAATAGAACGGACAAAACGTTGCTATTAAGAAGTCGCAGCTTTAGTGCAAGCGAGTACTTCTTGGATTTCCATACTGGTTTAGGTTACTTAATAACAGTGTTTGCCATGCCAATTCTTCTCTTTACCTCAATTTGCCCCTTTCCTGTGTAATCGAACCAACTTCCGGGACACTTAAATTCATGGACCTGTTTAACTCTCTAATTTTTGTGGAGGAGCTCGACTGGCGAACCTGATGTTGCCATTGATTTAGTCTTGTCTATGTTGATGTTTAGGCCAACTTTCTCCGCTTTAACGCTCACTTTATTAAGGAGATCCTGGGGTCGCTGCTTTGTCATTTCCAGAAGTGCCACATCATACGCAAAGTCAAGGTCCGAGAAGATTTTATTTCCGACTGTTATTCCGAAGCCAGCCGCTTCTCTCAAAACATAATCCGTTGAAATTACAAATAAAAAGGGTGATAAACCGCATAACTGTCGCACTCCTAACATAATTTTGAAATAGCTAGTTGTTCCATTCCTATCTTTATGCAACATTCCGTATTTTCATAAAACGCCATGATCAAACTTATTATTTTCTTGCGGACACCATAATACTGTAGAATTTCCCTGAGTGTGTCACGGTCCACGGAATCGAAGGCCTATTCAAAATCAATGAAGAGCATGTATACTTTGTTGGACCACTCATTTGCTTCTTTTATTAGAGTCCTGAGCGTGAATATGAGATCTGAACAAGATCTACTTGTCCGAAAGCCATGTTGCTCTTCTCTCAGATACGGATCAAGTGCTTTTTTCAGTCGTTCGAGCATTACAAGCGCTACAACCTTACTTGGTACTGATATTAGGTTTATACCTTGCCAGTTATTGCAGTTAAGAGCATCACCTTTCTTAAATATCTTAACAGTTATCCCTTTGGTCCAGTCACCAGGGACCTTTTCAAACTGCCAGACTGTTTCAATCAGTGTTATCCACACTAAGAGGCATGTCCTCATTGACGCCTTGATCATTTCCGAAGTTATGCAGTCTTCACCAGGTGATCTTCCTTACTAGAGTTTCTTCACAGCAACAAGTATTTCCGCAAATGTTGGGGGATTTTCGTCAATCTTAAGGTTAAGAATGGGCATAGAAGGGATGCTGTCTCGGTCAGTTGGTCTCGGTCTATTTAAAACCTTTTCGAAGTAGGATACCCATCTCTCGTCAATTTTCTCAGTTTCGGTGAGAATATTTTCGCTCTCATCTTTGACTTGGCTGGATCTGCTGGGAAGATTTCCTAGTATTTTATTTGTGAGCCAGTAAACTGCTTTGGAGTCTCATTTTCTAGCTGCTTCCTCTGCTATTCTAGCCTTCTCTTCAACACACCTCCGCTTGTCAGCTTTTGCCGACTCCTTGATTTCTTTGTCCTTCATTCTATACATTCTAGGACATTTGCGAAGACCGAAGTTGTGTCGCCGCTAGCAGAGAAAATTTGCTGTCTCAAGTCATTGCGCTCGTCGATTAGTTTCCAAATTTCCTGCGATATCCATCTTTTTTCGGTTTCTTCTTACACCCGAGCACATCCCTAGCAACTTGATTGTAAATTGTCTTCATTTTTTGCCATGCTGTTTCCGGACTATCTGTGCCGTTTTCTATTTCAAGCGGAACGAATGAGTTCTTCAACTCAAAACAAAATTTTCTTCGGGTTTCTCGGACATGTAACTTATCCACATCTAACTTATCCGCATCATAAAGCTTCATAGAATTCGACTTTACGTTTTTGGGCACTTTCAGTTTGACTTTCAATTTTGCTACCATCAGGATGTGGTCCAACTGGGCATCTGCCCCTCTGAAGCCACATACGTCCTGAAGACTTGTCCGCCATCTCCTTGAGATTAGGAAATTATCTATTTGGTTCTTCGTCCTGCCGTCTGGCGAGATCCATGACTGTTTCAATTCAATTCAATTCAAACTTTTTATTTCCTCCGAATACGAAGAGTAAAAAAATAAATAAAAATAATAACCGCTAATCAACAGGCCATAAATTTTTTTTAAACTATATAACAACAAGTACGCAAATGCCTTCAATCAAAATTACCACACAAATTAACACTTCATTCAATAGATAATAAAATAACACTTAAAATTAACACTTCACAAATTAACACTTCATTCAAAAAATAACTCAAATAAAATAAATTAAGCTTCGTGCGCAGCTCTATATAAATTATGAGAAAAAACAGGTAATTTAAATAAAAATTTCTTTTGCTTTTTCTCCAAAACATCAACAGGGTTTTTTATTTTATATGTATTCATTAAAAAAGTATTTGATTCAGATTTAGAAAAGCGGCAAAGGAACTTACCAAAATTAAAAATGTGGTTTTTACATGCGCAATATTACTAATTCTAAAAAACGGGAGAAGCGATCTAAAATCTTAAGCAAAACGACTGTATTATATACCTGAGCCAGTGATTTCCGAGAAAGAAGATCGCGAAGACAAATTACTGCCCCGAAACTAGACGCTATTCTACTTTTAACTGCTTTAGTAATAGAAACACGGCACAGAGCTAAAGTTGGTCCATAAGGCACGCCAAGATATAACAAAGATTCCAAAGGTTTTAAAATACTATCATAAATACGAACAGAAATTTCCGAATTAACAGGATCATTAGCCTTGGAACCAAGAATTAAAAACTGACACTTTTCAGGGCGAAAACGAAATCCATGCTCACTAAAAACCTTTGCTAAGAAATCAACATTTTGTTGAAGTGACTGTAGTGATTGACTCAAAAGGAGTAAATCATCTGCGTAAGCAATCCACGACAGAACATAAACTTTACCATAAATAAAAGTAAACTGAATTTGATCAAATAGCCCCGAAACAGTAATATTGAAAATCAAAGGAGAAATAATGCTTCCTTGCCTCAGTCCCCTGCATAACTTAACATTATAATCACTAAACTGATTCTTCCACTTAATACGAATACGAGAGGAGCCATAACACTTTTTTAAAACCAAAACTACTGGTAGTGGGACATTATTCTTTAGAAGCGCAGACATAGCCCAAGAATGGATAATTGAATAATACGCCGCCGCAAAATCTAACGCAAGTGTATAAACTCTATTCCATTGCTTACAAAAAGATATTATTCTTTAAAGGAGGGTATGAGCAACATCCATGCTTAGACCCTTGCGGAACCCAATTTGATTCAGGCCTTGGTTAAAAGACTCCAGATACTTTAATAAAACTAACTCAAAAACTTAGCTAATCTGGCATGAAACAGTAATCGGCCTGTAATCAGAACATCGATTCGTATTCCCTCCTTTTTTTGAAAGGGGTGAAGTGGTAGCACGAGAAAAGCTAGTTGGGAGAACTCCAAAAGAAAGAATAGTAGTAAAAAGAGTAGCGAGGAGAAGGATTGCTTTGGGGGATGCCCATTTTATATGGTTTGAATATATACCATCATGATCAAAAGAATGCTTACTTTTTAGAGCTTTAATTGCTACCGTTGATCTTCAACAGAAACAGATATTTTACTATTTGGGCGGGGCTTTGAAATTTCTTCCGATAATAAAGAGTCAAGCCGTGATTCAACTGCCGCATCACCGGATGAAAAAACATGATTATAATGAGCTATCCTATCATCTAGTTTCAGAGAACTATTAGAATCTGGTGAACAATTATTATTACGACGTCTAAAATTAACCAAACTCCAAAGCTCATTCTTATCACTAGTAATCCTTGAACCAAATTCATCTTTTATAATTTCATTATGCAAACGCAACTCAGCCCGAAAAACGCGTTTAGTTAATTTCCTACCATCATAAAATGGTCCAGATCACGGTTTTCCCGCGCAATTCCAAAGGTAACAAGCTTGAGATGCATTCTTTTGGCTTTGCTTTAAAATCGGGTTAAGGTTCCAACCTAAAACACGAGATCCACGACGGAAAGAATCAGTCGTAAAGGCTTTATTAGCCCCAACTTTTAAACTATGAACAATTTCAAGGTAAAATAGATCAATATCAATTTGATCAACATCCTTAGAATAATTTACAATTATTTTAGCTATAAGTGCATCTGATTCTTCATGATATTTGCACATTTTTTCCCAATCCCAGTTCATTTTATTTACAATTTGACTAGAACGATGGATAATTTTAAAAGATGGAATTTGAATATTTAAATGAAAAGAAAGGTAAAAATGGTCACTAATAGGTATATCCAATCCAAAATGAACAGGCTGTGACAATAACGCTGCATTTGAAACAAGCACATGGTCTAGATTAGAGCAAGAACCAGAATTATGGACATACGTAAAATCCACATCTTTTGAAACTATAATAAAAACCGAAAACAAAGATAAAAGAGCGGAGGAGCGGACATCAGAGATAGCAATGTTGCAGTTAAAATCCCCGCAAATAAGCCACTGGAAATCTGATGGAAATTTCGCCAAAAATCGTGATAATTCTAAACATACAAAATTGAAATCAAAATCCGAATCAATAGCATGATAATTTGTCTGTAAATAGCACGAGAAAACGATAATCCCTGGGATTCGAACAGCAACAAAATAACAATTAACGGCAAACACTGAAATTGGAATATTCTATCGAATAAAAATGCAGACGCCTCCAGATAGGCGTCCACCTTGAGGTGTAGCTGGATAAATAAAACACTTAAACTGCTGCGACATGCTCGAAAGAAGACTAGTAGAGTGGTCCAGATGGTAATGCTCTTGCAGACACAAAATATCCAGATCGCGCAGCATAGACTGCAATACATGTTGTTTATCACCAAATCCATTCAGATTCAGAGATATAATCTTTGCACTAATCATTTTTTTTATTCTTTGCAACTTTTTCGGTTAATCGTTTGCTGCAAAAGCTAAATCCAGTATGCTCATGAGATCCGCAATGGAAGCAACAAGGTTCATTCTGGCAAGGGTTGTTCCGAGAATGAGAGTGTCCACTACCAAGACACTTGAGACAACGTTCCACGCTAGAGCAGCCCGACGAAATATGCTCTAGCGATCCGCATTTGTAGCACATTCACGGTAAAAACTTATAATCAGTAAGCCGGAAATGTTCGTAGCCAATGTGAATCCCATGACGCAAATAATGAGACTTGGCCGTCGCCGAACGGAAGTATACACGATATGATTTCGAAACACCGATGCTGTTTCAAAATCGTTTGTGGATGGTTTTATGTTCAAACTGAGTTGTGCCGACCATAAGATCATTACTCAGAGCATAATCTACCAGGAGTGCTCCGTTTTCATTTATTTTACCAAGACCATGTCTCCCTAGGACTTGTGGACAGTAGTCTCTTTCTGCTCTCACCTTTACATTGAAGTCCCCAACCACACAAAGAAGGTCATGTGATGGGACTTCTGATGTCAATGACTGAAGAGCTTGGTAGAATGACTCCTTATCTTTATCGTCTGTATCATTTGTAGGAGCATAACATGCAATGATTGAAATTTTCGCATGGTTGGTTACAGATCTTGCAAGTAAGCACCTCTCCCTGACTGGCTTCCATTCAAATAGTACTTTACCGGCCTGGTCAGACACCATTATTCCAACTCCAGCCTGGTGCCGGGATTCATTTCTGCTGTAAATTAGTGAGTAACCCTCTCCTAGTTGTTCATGTCCAGATCCAATCTACCTGACTTCGCTTAGAGCAAGGAGATCTAGCTTATACTTCTTCATCTCTCTGAGTACTTGTTCAGGTTTTGTCAGCTGGTTTAGTGTCCTTACATTCAAAAATCCAAATTTCGTAGTAGTTTTTGCTGTCATAAATCGTGTCCGTGAGCCATGCTGAGGTTGTCGTCAAATTGTGTAGTGGGGCATCCGAGGCTATCATCGAAATTTCTTTTGAAATTTGGAATTTTACGGGGATAGGTCGCAAGCCCATCGCCCAACCCTCCTCATTTTACGGACTTGGGACCGTCATGCTCCACCGACCTCTGCAGGCCAGGATCCTTGCAAGGTTGAGTTACTTAATTACTATATAAATGCCGGTATTCAAAAAGTCATATAAGCAATATCAATGGCAGCGCCACTCTATAATACCTAGTGATATCATTTAAACTTTTAATGGAGCAAATTTGACTGAAAAATAAAAGTTCTAGTGCTCTTTATAATAGTCAAAAGCGACTGGAGGGTAATTATTCTTCCTTCCGAACCCATTCATTTCCCAAACACATCCAATAAAAATTGTGAGAAGGCCTTTTTTTTTCAGTATGGTAGAATGGTCCAGTAACTATGTCTATAGGAGCATTTGGCATTTCAATCCTCCTCAGCTTATAAAATTTGCCTATTGTGCTTTAAAACTAAATCTTGCTGTAAAAATAAATCAAAAGAAAGTGTGTGTATGGTTTTTAATAAGACAGCTCAGCAATATCTCGAAAACGACGGGGGTAGTAAGTTGAAAATTTCGAGGCTACTGCTATTACTACTTCTGCTCTTACAATTTTAATAAATCAAGAGTGTAAGTGAATCCAATATGTCAAATAGCATGGATAAAATTTTTCGAATGGTATCAAGGTTAGATTTTCCAGGTCAACTTGAATAGGTATAAAACTAAATTTAACAATATAATTTGTGTTAGGATTAAAAATTGTTGAAAAGTTTCTCTAACATACACATAGCAAGCTAAACTATGGATTCTTATAGAACAAAAAAAAATAATACATTTTTTTCCATGAAAAAGATGATGTTAATAAGAAACGAACAGATATCAATTTGAAAAACTTTTCCACAAAGCAAGTTTTTCAAAGAAAAGTAAAGAGCTCCATCACACCAAAAATGAGCAGAAATAAAATCAAATAATATTCCAAAGGTAAAAATTCCACAAATTACTATCAATAAATAAATGTAGCCAAAAACAAACAGAAATTCCAATAAATAACCGAGTCAAACTCAAAACGAAAAAAAATGAATATGAGTAGGGTTGACAACCCCCCATGGCTTCTCTAGACCAGAACATAGTTGGCACTTTACTGAAAACAAAATTCATAAAAAGTAGTTTCACTTTTTGTATTTAATAAATGAAAAATTATTAAGACTTTCAAGAATAAATATCAGTACACTTATATTGAGCTGACATTTCACGATCATTTGTTGTTGTTTTTTTTAGTAAAGTGCAAATTATGTTCTGGTCTTGAGAAGGCAAAATTACCAGCTGAATTTAGTAGAGTTTGGTGCAAGGGTTGCTGTCGTAAGGAAAGGGAGGATGGCACCTGGCTTTAGTAGCCAATTGGGTTACTAAATTTTCAGTTCCGCGGGACAGGTTACTAGACAAGTGACTTTTGGGCTATTTTACTTTAAATTTTGCTACTTATGGGCTTGAATTCACTTAAAACAAAAACACTTTTGTTTTTTTAGATCTCTCTGGTCATTTACCTTCCTTTGAGTCTTGGACCACAATATGATTATAATGTGCCGTGAACTGTGAGTGCTTCTTTCTCATATATTTTGGTCCTTCTATTAGTTTTAGGATAAAGGTTAAGATTACGGACCCTTACAGAGAATGGTGCAAAGGTACTACCCAACGAAATCAGGCCCTATAGAAAGGAATAAATTCTTTATATCTTGCTTCTACTGGGCAATGCCTCTGCACCTTAAGAACCCAATAGACTGAATAATATGTAGTTAAACATTCATTGTTTTTATCAGGCTCTCTAATCTACACCTTTATCAAATTAAATAACCAAAGATAATCCGCTGTGATAATTAAAAGTGTGACAAATGCCATTTTTGTAAGTGTTCAGGAGACCCAAAAAGCGGAATAACGTTTGTCGGCTGCGGTAGCTCTGAAGGATGAGGCTAATGGGGATAAAGGGAACATATTCTAAGGCAGCTTTTTACGCTCTTTTCAGTGGTATCAATTAAATCAAGTTTTCCGAGTGAATTCAAAATTATTATATTTTATAACGTATGTCTCCTCTTTTCTCGACAAAACAAGGAAACAAATGCCAGGTCCCCATGCAATAGACTTATAAGATGATCCTTCTCCGTCATTCTGAACTACAACTAGACCTGATAAAAAATAAGCATACGCCACTTAGAGGCGTATTTCTCTTTGTATCCTCGTAGCGGTACAAGATACGACAATTCTGACTGCACCATTAATTTCCTTGTGCAAAGTTGATCTATAGCGCATATATAACTCATTTCCCACCAAAATGACATATGTCGCACTTTTAATTATCACAGCCGCAATGCTCCCAAGCACTGATCGAGCAGACTGATAACTTGTCTATAATAATTATGCTACAGTCAGGCTAAAGTCATACCAATGAATAGTTATAGAATGAACACAGTTTGCCTCACTAAATTCTAAAGGCATCTCATGTAGCCTATTGGAGGCTTGATTGGAGACAGTACTGCCATCAATGGAAATAAAACTATGATAATTCTTATCAGAGTGCAACAGAGGTGATCCCTTGAAATCTGAGGAAATCCTACTCCTCCTCATCTTATGAACAGCTCTATCACGAGATAAAAAAAGAAATAAGCATATCATTGAATTTATTCTTCAGTGCTCTCTTTAAATACCAATAATATCTCAATTGCAACTTCTTAGGACAAAGTTAGCAAAATTCTTCAGACTTTATATGTCCCCTTAGATTCTATATATCAGGTTTCACAGGGAACTGAATGGATTGGAGGGTAGGTTGTTTGGGTGTTGATGGGGAAAAATCCCAAGCTAACTGAAAACTAAACCGTAGCTACGTTTTCTAAATCCCAGAATCTTTTAGCAAAGACAGAAGTTTTTTTGTCATCAAAACCGCTGCTCTAGATGGGAAAAGAGGAACTTTTAACGAACTTTTTGTCAATTTTTCAAAGGAACTTGTAGCAGTAGAGAGCATACGAAACTTTGAAAATGCCGATCTTGGGACAAATTTTCATAGAATGCTAAGCAGCTCCCAACTTGGGGGAGAACAAAAAGCATAACTTAAGAGACGATGCTGTGTTCTGTGAGAAGGCTAAAAAGAGGATTCAGTTCAATTTTACTCTGCTTTCATCTATGTCTCTCCTTTCCCCAGAAAACTGTCTTAGCCAAAGCAGGTACGATTTCGACCAGCTACCTATCTTACTCTTAGTCACTAACCAAAATATATATATATATATATATATATATATATATATATATATATATATATATATATATATATATATATATATATATATATATATATATATATATATATATATATATATATATATATATATATATATATATATATATATATATATATATATATATATATATATATATATATATATATATATATTATATATATATATATATATATATATATATATATATATATATATATATATATATATATATATATATATATATATATATATTTATATATATTTATATTTATAGCCAGCCTCCTAGTTCAACTCATTCCAGAAATGGCATCGAAAAGCACAATATTCCATCGTCAAATTTAGCACAAAGTTAATTAAGAGTAATAGAATGGATCTTAAAAATATCAATCACTATTTGATTAGCTGCCAAAACCTTTTTTCTAACTTATTAGCTTTATTCGATATTGTGATATTTAGGTTTGATGCCACGCGGCAGTGTCATAACTGGCACTTTTTCTAAGCAGAAAATCGAGTTCATGTTTATACCATAGAGTACCGTTGACTTCCACCCAATCCAGAGATGGCTTCAAAAAGTGCCGTTTTGGTACCACATGGCACTTTCATTCGAATTGCTTCATCAAAAGGCATTAGATGTTTGTATTATCTTTTGAATGAGTCCTTAACTATCTTTCTATGACTATTCAGTAATCATTTAGGGCCTGGAAAAAAAAGATACATCACTGATAGCCATTGCTAAATTACGATTTTCTTTGTTTTTGGAGACGGGGGACTGTAAACAAGTGTTCACAAGGTTTTTGGCCATGTTGATCTCATTGGTTTACTTTTCATTTTGATCCAACGCCATTTTTAAAGGGTTTTTGGCTTTTTTTTAAATTATTGGAAATTTGTTGTCACACTCAAAATTTACTTTAAAGTTCAATCTAGATATTTATTACTCCTAAGATGGCATCAAAAAGAATTTTTGCACTAAATTGTTTTTCTACAAAAACATTTTATTTTTTGGTTACTATGGACTGAGGTTCGCTCTCTACTGTGTTGCAGCTACCGTTGCAACCATGATAGGAACGCAGCGGTTTATTCTGTTTCTGACTTCTCCCTTTAAGCAGCCCGTAAGGAAATTAATAGTCTATTGTGATGGTGGTGGATTTGGCCTATTTACGTCCATCCATAACTAGTCTTCCGACAAAAACAGTGCATTGTGTTGCTTTTATTCCTCTGTAGGAAAGTTTTCAAAATGTTTGTCCTGGTTTGAGTTTTCTTCTTAAAGTCACAACTCTGAAACGTCTAAATTATATCATTATCTGATTTGAAAGTTGAACACTCATCATGAATATTATCATTTGTTATTAATTTTTATTTTTAACTTGTGGTTGAAGGTGTTCAAGCAGACAATTTGTGAATTTAAACAGCAATATTTTAAAAATTAGTATGATTAAACGTGATTCTTTGTTTCTTATCTTTTTTTTTCCTCCTCACTTCAGACTCACATTGCAGCATAATGGCTTTCAGTTATGACATTTAGGAGTTCACTTAGATGGTGCACTATTCTGACGGAGGGAATATGCAATATGACAGCCCAAAGAAAGTTAATTCTCTCAACTGTCTCACTGAAAATAATGACAAGCCTAACCAGCGGATTTAACCTGCTACCTTGAAAAGTCTACTTAGGTTTTAATTTTTGTTTCAGTGTCTCAGCATGCACAGTTAGGTCGTTTTGTTGGGCTCTGATTTCACTTTTAATTTAAACTTATGTGTAGTTAGCGAGAAGCAAAAAGAACCAAGGACAGAAAAAATAAATACGGTACAACTGCCTACAAGCTTAATTACTGTTACGAATATTCAAAAATACCTCAAATCCGCAACCAAACAAAATTAGAAAAATCCAACTCTGGTTCGTGAAGCTTTTCGGGCAAACAGAATTAGCCTGCTTATACGAATTGAATTGAATTTATTTTTGACCTGTTGTAATTTCAATAACAAACGGAGTATAAGTGAAGAAAAAAAAGAAAAAAAGACGAAAAATAACAAATAAAACAAGATTAAAATTCATAAAATAAGCACATAAGCACAATAAATAACCAAATAATAACACAGTATACTTATCAAGCACAATAAATATAAAAAAAAAGAAAAAAGAAGAAAAAAATATGATTTATTTGTTTTAAAAGGGAACACCAAGGGTGTCTATAGATCCCGTTATTGTAAGCTTCAATGAATCTGCTGATGGCAGCATTAGGGTCTACAATACCGTATGTCCTATTGGCCCAAGAATTACTTGAACAGGGGGGGGGAGGAGATATTTAATTCAAACTTATGTTCGATAAGCTGATTCCATTTTGTCTTTGTTTTACCCATCAAAGTCGAGAAATAAATATTCGAATTAATAAGTATCATTATTTACCTAAGATTTTGGGCTATAATAGCGTTCGTTATGTTTGGGCTAGTTATTGCGCCGGTCTGGGCTATACTTTCTGCCAAAAACCTGGCAACTATGGCAGGTTGTGTTTTCTCTTGTTATAGATAAACCGGTAATGTCAACTTTTGATGTCTCGCCAGCAAAAATATTCATTATGCAGATAATACTTAGCTAATGTGTTGTTACTATGGAATTCAATGCAACAGGTATGCCTATGTTCTTAAGCTAGATCTAAAAATGTTTTGACTCACTAACTTTTATCTTGAAGTATACTAATGGATTTTTTAATTATTACTTAATTTGGTTTATAAACCATGCTGGATTGGAATCACGATCACGATAAGTGTCGATAAGACAGCAAAATCATCTTTATTTTCCGGTGGTTTTAATTTCGTTTCTGCGCTACAAAAATGGGAAGTTGAACTTTAACTATGATTTCCAACTGTCTATGGGTTTTCCGTACAATTTTAAGTCTTAGTAAATTTTGTCAGATTCATTACAGTTGTGGCAGGCCACATTATAATCACAGTTGTCGATTAAATAAAAATTTCGCACGGCTACAGCGCCAATTATGGTCTTTAGACATGACAACAGCACAAATATTGTCGTGTTTCAAACAATGGCTCCCTGAAACTAAATCTTTTAGTATTTTACTAAGCTGATATTGCTGATAGAAAATCATAAAATCATAAATCTTGCTATGCTTCCTCCTCCTCAATCCTTCGCTCTTCGCGCTAATGTTTTTGTAGTAATTTAAGAAAGCTTCTTTTTTCAATCAAACGACACTTGTGTACTTACAGGATTGGACCAAAAACTGAAACTTTGACGTAAAGAGTGAGGGATTGAGGAGGGAAAAGTGCTCCTCATATACGGAATATGTTTTATTTCATTTCTAATCATTTTTCAAATAATACTGGGAAATCCTCCTCCGTGAAAAATCCCCCAACAAAAGAATTTCCTCCGTGGATTTCCTCCCACGTCAAACCCCCCTGGAAAATCCCCTCTCAGAAATGTTTTTATTCATTCGAATATATAGATAATGGAAAGATTTCATAACTCACAGCCTTCTCCCCAGAAACTCTGGGCAGTTAAATTATCCCCAGAAGCACAATTATTGGACCTTTCAACTATTCTGAACAAAATGGTTATCTGAAAATTTTGATAAGATGATTTTGGAAAAAAAGCTTTGAAGGGGGGCCAGTAGCCCTAAATTCTCTTTGGTCACTTAAAAATGACACTAGAACTATTGGTTTCTGTTTGGTCGAGCCCTCTCCCGATCTTCTAGGACCATAGGTGTAATACGATCACCCCTATGCATTACAGAAACAAAACAAGACAAAAATCATTGAGCACACATATGTGATCTTTCTTTTGGAAAAAAAAATACAAATTCCAGATTTTTGCCAATGGGAGCTTGAAACCTTTACGGAAGGGTTTTTTGATGTACTGAATTTAATAGTGGGATTTTCTTTAGGACTCCGGGCTCCTTGGTGGCATTTCTCCTTTTATTTAAATAGTATAAATATTCTCATGCTTGTTGCTTTTGAGGGGTAACATTAACCTTAATGAATTTTATATGTTTGGAATTAGAATAGAAATTCAATTCTTTTGATTTCAATTCTTTTGAAATCAAATGTTACCAAAATTCCGTTGTTTAGATTTTCGATAACTATTTGGACGAGTCGCTCCTTACTTACAGTTCAGTATCACGAGAATGGAATACTCGATTTATTCATATTTGCTATATAGTAAATTTTCGATTTCAGTACTTCAAAAGCAATCGTTTTGCAAACCACTCGCAATTATCTTTTTGGCTATATTTTTGGGTTCTAAAATGCTTTTACTTAATCATTTTAACCCCCTTCGACCAATTACTTGATTGTATTTTAGTTTAAAGCCAGTCTCCATTTGGCAGATTCTGCCATTCTGCCATCTTGCAGAAAAAGCAGCGTCGAAGTTTGCAGTATCTGCAAACTTGCAATACGGAGCTCGAAACAAAGTCTCCATTGAACTTAAATTTGCAGATTGGCGATACATATTTGCATAATCGGTCAACTGAAGACTAGCTTTTATAGTTTCTGAACGAAGTCGTGTAACGTATAATGAAAAAAATGAACAATTTGGTTTCTGTATAGGGTAGCCCATTTCGTTTATTCGCCACTCGTTTTCATATTAACCAATAAAATTTCACTGTTAAATAATTAAGGGTTAACTGTTAGTAACAGTAAAAAACAATATTTTGCGAGTAATATATATGCAAATACACCTGAATTTATTTCGATTAGAAGGGACGGGGGAGCGAGGTAACAACTAAAAAGAGTAAATTATACACGATACAAAATTATTTAAGTAAAGTATTGTTAACATCTTGATATTTCATAGACAAGGACCTTAACGTTTCCCCCTTTGTGTTTTTGCTTGTGTTTGTGTTTGTGTTATAAAAACAAACAACAAAATCAGAAATACTTTTCAGCTAGACGCAAAATGAAAAAAGTGCAAAAATTATGGTGAAGACCTTTGAATAAGGGTTATCACATATTATCCAAGAAAAATCCTTGTCGCTTTATTTTCTTTGCTTTTCCAATATCTTTAAAACCCTCTTCTGGCACTAAGACTTGGCGGCTTGGCGCTAAGACTATCGCAGCTGGAATTCACTTTTCCTTATAGATTTTCCATGCCAGCCCTGATCCTCCATGCGTCCCATCCTGAGTCCCTGGCCCTCCTTAGCCCACCCTATCTTGATTTTAGTATTTTCAAAGAACCACTTTTATTTATAGCCGTCCTAGCCGAGTGGATTGGTGCGCTGGATTTATTATTCTCTGTCCGAGAGGGCGAGGGTTCAAATCCTAGTGTATCCAATCATTTAATATGGGACGGGGGTCAGTGGCGTGACTCTGTAAGCTCAGCCAGAGTTGACCCAGTTCTAAATGGGTACCTGTAGAAATCTGGGGAAGGTAAACAGGAAGGGTGTGTGAAAGCACAGGATGGTTGCCCCCCAATATCCCATTGCACTTCTTGGCTGAAGGGCCAAGAAACCGAAATCAACACCACCGGTAGGGACTGTAGAGTCCAATGCCGTGTTATTTACCTTTTTTACTTTTATTTATGTCAGTTCTTATTCTAAAGCTTTGATTAGCCTTTTGCTTTCCTTTGCTCTTTTGTTGGTGATGATGCAAGGGAAAATAAACAAACTATTGTCTTCGCTTTTCCAATATTTTTAGAACCTTCTTCTGACACTAAGACTTGACGGCGGACATTATCGCAAAAACATACTTTATTTTACCTAACTGAGTGAAAATTGCCCGTTATTCTTCTGTTTCTTTTCTTTGCCTGGCCTGAAAAGTATGATCTTAGAGTTTAGTAAAAATTCACAAATAGCTAGTATGAGACCAAAACTCTTTTACTACTCAGAGATTAATTTTTACAAAGGTCTAAATTTGGATTACAGAAAATTCAGCAATTTTTTTTTTCTTTTTAATCAGGCTCTAAAAGTACAAGATTTAAAATTTAGGCTACCAAAAATTACTGGATTGCCAAAATATAAAAACTACCAAATGCTGCTTCATGAAAGTATTGGGTATGTTTTATGATTTTTCAAATTCTGACTTAGAACATCAACATATTCGCTATAACCCACTTCGTGGAGACTGGGTCCTGATTTCACCTCATCGACTCCAAAGACCTTGGTCAGGTAAAGTTGACAGTCTACAAGAAGAAGTCCTCGAAAATGATCCAAAGAATCCATTATCTCCAGGATCTACCAGACCTAATGGAACTGTAAGTGACTTCTTTTCATAATTTAAAAAAAAAAATCTTATCAACATTTGAAAAGAGCCGCAAAATGTTATATTACCAACTTTAAAGAAAAAAAAACATGCTTTTGTCCAAAGGTATTCCTTCAGTTTTCCATGTGGTTTTGCGTAAGTTTTAACATTTCATTCTAAGACTGTTTTATTCTGGCAGGTTTGGAATTTCTGGATGGACTGTCCAAAATTTTAATATTTTTTTGCTCTTGGTATAATCCAAGGTTAGAATTTTGAACATTTTCTTGTTTGGCAGCCTCAAATTTTCAAAACCTTTTTTAGATTGCTAAGCTTCAAATTTGAAGACTTCCTTCTTTCGTTTTCAATAGATTTATCAAAATGTCATGAAATCATTCTAAAACAGAGTTGTCAAATAAAAACATCTAATTTAACGCAGTTTAAGGTAATTTCCAAATTTCTTCTTTCTATATAATTTTAGTCTAGTTATTCCATTGGAACAGTTTTTAGCAAGGACTGTGCATAGAAAATAATCTCTTTACCTTTCAAATAAGTATTTTTCATAGCATTTTGCCTTAGTAAGGGAGTAAGGACTCCAATTTGAGCAGTCAAAAGTAATTGGCAATGAGTGAAGTCAGCCTTAATGTACCAAGGACATCAAATTTACGACACTTGGTGCCCATGAGCCCCTCTTAGGTCTAACTATACCTCAAAACAACATTTTTCTAAGAGTTTTCTGTTTTTTTTTTATTATGAAGGTTTTAGGGCAGTACCACGACTGTCAGTATTGCCACTTTGAACCGTGGAAATAAACAGGCAAAAAGTATTTGTTGAGCTTAATAGCGCATTTCGTCCGTAAAAGTACAAAAATACTGACAATATGAAGTTTTCTAAAGATAACTAAACCTGGAAAAAAAAGGCTGCACTTTTTTTAAACCATTCAATGTCATAGATTTATTTCTCGTTTTTGCTGATTTTTCGCCACGTTTTTTTCTTTTCTTTTTTTAATTGGAATTTTGCTACTACTAAAACTTCACAAATGAATATAGAGACTCTTTTCACCAAATTTCAACTCCTACTTTTTCTGGTTTTACTTTTTATATTTACTTCGTGAAGTTTTAAGTAAAAATATATATATAATTAAAATAATAATGGAATTATTAATCAGTCTCTTTCAGCTATTTAAGTCAAAAAATTTATGAGCCAAATTTTCAGCTGTTGAAACCGTTTGTTTTGGCTTCTTGACTTCAATCGTTTCTTTCAGTGCTTCCCGTCAGATATTGATATGATTATACATTTACTGAACCTCCCCCCCCCAAAAAAAAATTCCCAAAAGACATGGAAGGACAAAAAAAAATAAAAAAATAAAAACACAAAAAATGACAAGGTGGCAAAGGATCAAACCACGAAACATGAATGGTAGCGCGAAATAAATTTCGAATTGTAGCAACGAAACGTGAATGGTAGAACGAAAAAAATTTATTAGCCAAATTTTCAGTTGTTGAAACCGTTTGTTTTGGCTTCTTGACTTCAACCGTTTGTTTCAGCACTTTCAGTCACATATTGATATGATTATACATCTAATGAGCCTGCCCCCTCCAAAACAAAAACCCAAAAGACATGGACAGAAAAAAAATATAACCCAAAAAAGACAAAAAAATGACAAGGTGGCAAAGGATCAAACCACGAAAGGTGAATGGTAGTGCAAAATAAATTTCAGAACAAATAAACACAGCTACTTTACTATATGCAGGCCTGACTTGGAACCAGTTGCATTTTTTATTAATTTGTTTCAATAGCACTAGAAAAAGATAGCTCAGGGTGTCCGATTCGAATATCCCATTACTAGTATTTATGGGGATTGGAGACTTACTAACTCAATATGTGCAATGAGAAATATTCGCTTCTGTTAACCTTAACATAATTGTACGTAAAGGTTTTTACAACAGAACAATAGTGATTGACTGGAAATAGGAATATTAAGCAGTATTTAGCTTTTAGTCAGAAATATTTAGCTTTTTACTACAATGACTTGAAGCCATTTCATTTCAGGCATAATGTACGTGTCAAATCGGGCTGTCATGTTGGCCTTAAACTAGGGTTGGTATTATGTATAGGAGCTGTTAAAAGGTCGACCATGTCTAAAAACAATAAGACAAGACAAATTCATCATTAATTTGATTCTATTAAAACACCATTTTTTTGTGTTGTGGAAAGTTTTTAATTATAGTAAAAGCTTGCTTTTATCATATAACCTAAAAAAATGTAAGAAATGAACCTATTCATGTTAGAATCTTAATCTGAAAAATTAAATTTACCTTAATTGGGTGTGGCAGTTCTATTGTATACTTTTGGTGGAAAAACTACACCCTACAAGATCGAGTTTCACACCAAACGATGCAAGACAAGGTTATTTTCAATTTTGTATTTTCGGTTTAGGTAAATCCACATTATGAGTCAACTTATGTGTTTAACAACGATTTTCCTGCCCTCCTACAAGAAGTGCCGGAACCAGCCGTAGATTCTGATGATCCGCTATTCAAAATAGCAGGAGCGAAAGGAAGTTGCCGAGTTTTGTGTTTTCACCCAAAATCGAATATTACAATCCCGTTAATGACTGTTCAAGAGATTAAGAGAATTGTTGACAAGTAAGCAATTTTTTATCCTATCGAATTTTAATCAGCTTTGAATTAATCCCCCTTCCCTCTTAGAGGGGTTCGATAGATTAAATAGACGTAGATTAGATAGGTTAGGTTAGATAGACATAGATTTTTCATTATAATTTTTCTTTTGTGCACGAAGTCTAAAAGCGTAAAGAGAAACGAATTATCAGATAAACTATGGGGAAATAAAATTAAGCAATCGATCTTTCGGAAGTAAAGCAGAGGCTTAAGGCCCCAGCACACGTGTCAATTGTACATATTTTTTCAAAAGAGGAATTAGTGCAGGCATAAACCTGTTTTATATGGTAGTTGTTTTATAAAGCTACAACTACCCCTAATAATAATAATAATAACTGACTGCAGCACAAAGTCACCTGAGGTAAACACAGCTGCTCACGCTCCTCCTCCTTCCCAATCTATTCAATACTCTCCTCTTTGCACCGTCATTAGGAATTCCAACGTCCTTTAAATGTTTTTATGACTTCTTTCCATTCTCATTTGCGGACGATCTGCATTTTGTTTGCAATAGATGAGCAGTCGAAAAAGGACAATTTTTGTCAATCCTTTAACCTTTATCCGTAAAATGAGCCGTAGCTGTTTCAACCTTTCACATTATAGCCCTAAAATGTGGGACAGAACCTCGTTTTTTTTAAAGTCTACTTTAAAAAAATTAATTTATTTAAAAACAGTTTTCATAGTATTATCAAGAGCCTCAACTAAATAGCTTTATCTCTTACAACAAAAAAAAGGAAAAGAAATTAAGCACGATTAATGACAGTTGTATAAAACAGAATAAAAGAATTGCTAAAGCGATTTGTTCTATGTCTTATTGGCTCAAATTTGTTCGTGTGTCGAGTGGCTTTGGAGGCAATAAGAGGAGGCAGCAACATATTGTGTTTTTCACTAGCGAAGAGCGACTGTCCAAATTTGCACATGAGATGGAACTTCCGTTCTCTCGGCGTTGGGATTTTTTATGTTCCAATTGCAGTTACATACGTGTCATATTTGTGACCCAGTATGATTTTTGTTGCACGTTTTTGAACAGCCTCAAGATTGTCACTTAAGTAGTCAATGTTGTGCACTTGTTGTCCCCAAGCAGGGCACGTGTATTCTTGCAAGGGACGTATATAGTGGATATGCTAGTAGTAACTAATTCACTGGGAAACCTAGGTGTCGGAGTGTAGTCAGTGATTGCAAAGCATAGTTGCCTTTTTTTACCAAGGTTAGAAACAAGGTTGCTGAAAGAACAGTTAGTACTGAAAGTCACATCAAGAGTATTTGCAGTTGAAATGGTCGGGCACCAGGATTCAAGACAAGCTACGTCCCTTTTAAATTGATTAAAATAACATCACTTTTGTTTTATTGATGTTAATTTGAAGTCCATTATTTCTGCACTGCTCAGTGAAACTGTTTCAATTCACCTTGAAACTGGGGAAAATACGGGAAGGTTCGGATGATTTGCCCTCAACCACATATTGCACTCCTGACTGAAAGCATCGAATCAGGAGATCGGTACCTGGGCAACACAGACTTTTAGTCAGCATGCGAAAAACTTTAAAGTTAAAAAAAAGTTTGAAATACGATCTGTATAGTAGCAAAAATAAGCTGAAGACAATTAGTTCCTCTGGTAAACATTTGACAAACACTCCTAAGACTTCTGAGGTGCCTGCGTTTCGGAGCCATACTTGATCACTGTCATCACTGTAGCTTCTCGTATTCTTATCTTGGTTCGTATACTTATTTTCCTATTCTTCCAAACTTTTTTCAACTTAAAAATACCCTGGCCCTTACCTATTCTACTTTTAAAATGCCATGCAAGGATAAAACCATAACTAAAGTTCTTCTCTTGATAGAATCAAAAGCTTGTTGATAATCTTTAAAACTAAGAACTAGAGGATTGTGGTGACTCAGACATTTCTCAATTATTAACCTTAAAAGTGAAAATTTGGTCGATGCATCTTTTACCCTTCTTGAAACCAAAGTGTTCTCTTACAACTTTATCTGCAGTATCTCCAAGTGTAAAAAGTATCACCATACTAAGTAATTTGTTTCTTAAGACTCCAAACTAGTGCCTCTATAATTATTACACTTACTCTGATCACCTTTCTTTTAAAGAGGTTTATTTGAAGTTTTCCTTAAATTGCAAGGTACTTCTCCTTTAAGAAAAATAATTTTAATAATCCTCGTAATTTATCTCTAACTTCAAAACCACCGGTTTTCAAAAACTCATCTTCCACACTATCAGGTTCACACTAATTACCACACTATAATTATTATTATCAGGACCCATATAATGTAGGTCCTGATAATAATAAGGTCCTATCAGGACCTTATTATTTTTTAAGTACTGTCTCTAAATCTTTCTCGGAAAATAGATCTTCCTTCATTTACAAAATTGTTCCTTTCACATAGTTTTTTATTCTTTTCTATATCTTTGCCTGTAATTTGATCACCGTTTAGTACGTTCTCAACGTGTTCTTCAGTAGGAATGGGTAAGAAGGTACTGATGTTAAATAATTTATGCAGGTTTTTTTATATGTTATTTTATGTTTTTCATGGTTCTGTTCTGTTTGATGTTTTTTTTTTCATGGTTATATTGTTGTTTGATGGTTATTTGATGTTCTTTTCATATTCTGTTTGTTGATGGTTGATGATTTGATGTTTTTTTCATGTTCTGCTCTGTTTGATGTTGTTTCTGTTCTGTTTGTTGATGGTTATATGGTTATTTCATGGTTTCTGTTCTGTTTGTTGATGATTGTTTGATGATCATGAGTGTTGGTCAATTTATTTGTTGTTTTCTTGGATGTAGACATAAGTCCAACAACAATTGCTGGATGTTTCTTGGATGTCAACATAAGTTCAACAATAATTGCTGGATAATCGATTCTAACGGGACAAGATCACGTGTCTTTTTCTAGGCCAATCAGGGGATGTTTCTAAGTGTATTGCTCCATTAACGGGACAAGATCGCAGTGAATTTAAGGAAGGATTTTTGCTTTAATTGTTATTAGTGTGAGAATAGAATTCAAGGAGTGAGAACAGTTTGACTTTACTCATTAAGATATATTTGTAATAATGAGTGGAATGTTTTCGCAATTAGAAGTGGATGGTTGAGTTGGTAGCAATGATACAAGAGCACCAAACACTGCGGTGGAAATCACGAGAGGATCACGGCTTTGTCTGGAATGGGATGAACTATATTCAAAATTTGTGATATCTTTGAGCAAATTTAAAATGTAGGATCAATTATACTTCGCTGCAAAAGTTGATATAACACATCTGAATAGACCTCAAAGTGCTTTAAATGCAATAGTAAAGCATATCGAGGACAATAAGCTGTATCGCCAATTGTACATGTGTAATATATATTATTGTTGTAATTATACAATAAAATTGTTTTGAAATCGAAAATTACACCCTTTTGTTGGAATATTCTTGAAGTAGAACGAATCATGGTTAGTCCAGAATCAGCAGTGAGAGTGATAGGATTGAAAAATGAATAAATTTGAGAAAGAGAGAATTAGATTGAATCTTGTGATTATTGAAAAACATTTGATTCTGGATGATGATTTTCTCGAGTTATCCCTTCAACAGAAGATATTCTCACAGGACACTTGACAATATAATGAAAAGTGATTCCCCCCCATTGGACGATGGTATGAAACTTTTACGACATGACTCAAATGCTTTTACTCATTTTTTTGATAATTTATTTCGAGTAATGCAGAAAATCATTGTGGATATACTTTTAAAAACATTGCCATAGATTCAATACAGATGACTGCTGCTTTGAAATAGCTAGGGTCATAAGTTACTCCTCTCCCATTCCCCTCTGAATTTATCGAATGAGGATCAGTTTCTTTTTAGCCGTGAGAGAGTCGACATCGGAAACCCAAAAAAATTTTCTATATGTGTCCACTATGCATGTACACCCTTGGCAATTGGTCATCATTTGAGAATTGTACAATTATTAATGACTATAATGAAAAGTGCAAATTATACAATGCTTGTAAATTACATAGAGGATATGCAGTACAAATTAAAGGATGTAATTCATGTCTTGAAGATATTTGTGACTCTCACCCCAGAGGGCATCTTTGCTCCAAGTGCCACTATGATAAGTTGTAATCAGTGGGAGAATAATGATCCAGGTATGATTGGAAAGAACCCCAAACGTGATTTTAGTTTATTTCTACGAGATTGGTATCTTCGTAGTTTTAAATTATTTTGGGAGGAAGAATCAAGTCTACGATTCAACTGTTGGGGTAACAAGACAATTTGGTTTCTACGTCATCGTTGTGACGACACTGACTATTATGACTATAAACCTAGTGATTTTTATTTGGCAGTTACTGAATGTGATTCATCATTTGAAAACACTGCATGAGATATTGCATCAAATAGACAAATTGAAACATGTGAATTTCACAATATGAATGCAAGTAGTATCGTTGACTATACAAAGAGATATGACAAGAGTGAGGTTACATTATACTGTAGAAAATGTGACCCTGACTTTGCAGCCAATCAAGAGCAAAATACAGTGAATTCAAATCATCTACCAGCATTAGTGTTTTTTTTTATTCCAATATTCACGGCGCCAGGTACTTCAAAGTATCTGATGCGCCGCTATTCAATTATCTCTTTCAATGGCCTCGAGGTTTTAAATGTCTATTGAACCTTCTTTTGAAGGTGTCAACAGAGGGATTTGCAGGGATAACATCCCCAGAAAGATCGTTCCAGATAGAAGTGAAACGCCGGATGAAGCTGCTCCTCAAGTACTCGGTTTTCGGCGTATCCTCCTTTAGATAATTGGACCGAGCTGTGTGCCTTCGTTTCTGCCTTGTCGGCTGGACAAAGGGAGGCACAATTCGAGAGAGCTCGTCTGAGGGAGGCGAATTCATATACTTGTAGAAAACAGCCATCGACGCTACATCAAACCTTTCATTTAGAGATTGGAGAAATTCTTGTGTAGAGGCGCAGCCCGCCCTATTTGCCATATTTTGGATCTTCTGAAGTGGTGCCAACAGCATTTTTGGAGCACCAGCATATAGCGGGCATCCATATTCAGCTATGGGTCTGATGCAAGACTTGTAGAGTGGGATGATCGAGCTTGATGGAAGAAGTTTTTTGCAGCGAAGAGTAACTCCCAGCTTTCTTGCGCAGGAGGTTCTCACACCGATCAAGAGAGATCGGTGGAGAAATGAATCCCCAGTAGACAAAGCTCGTCGACTCTCTTTATAGCTTCATTTTTGAAGATGAAACTGGGGTGTTGACGTGGCACCTTTGATCGGGTAATTAGAAACTCCTTTGTTTTCGATGCATTGAAGTTGATCATCCCTGCATCAGACCACTTTTCAATTTTCAAAAGATCTATCTGTATGGAAAGGGAGGCTTGTGTTGGGTCTTCGTATTTAGGGACGGCTGAGTGTGTCGTGGTATCGTCAGCAAAGTGATGCAGAGGGTGCAACGACAGTTGCCTATACACCGAAGAAGAAGAAATCTAAAGTGAAGAATAAAGACATTGTTGTTGTATATATATACATTTTTTTTTATTAATAAACAAATTCGCATATATTTTTTAATCACATTTCTCGTAGGCCACTAAAATTAAGATTATAGAGGTCTGATAGGATGTTTTAAGTCAGAAAGTCGTTCAGACGTGGACCGTTCACAGAGATGTTGATAATCTGGTTGTAAGTATATCTATGACATCGGACGACAAAATATAGTAGCGCATGGAAACCACAGATTTTAGTCGTCAGATCCTGCACTCTCTTCTGATCTTGAATAATAGTTTTCCAACTGCTCACAATATACTTGCTGATGTGACGAGTATAGAAGGTGTAGGGTAGACCAAGAGCATCAAACAAATTAAATGTCTTAAGATTTTGAAAGATGCACAACCAAGAGCTTGTATGCACAGTCGATAGACTGCTATTAAAAGTGATTAAGACATTGTTTACGCTTTAAATATTTCCATGGAATTCCGAACGCAGAAAATAGGATCTGTGTTTGGACGTGTAGGGGTCCATATTAAATTCATTGACTAATGCCAAGATCTCAATTATTAACCTTAAAAGTGAAACTTTGGTCGATGCATCTTTTACCCTTCTTGAAACCAAAGTGTTCTCTTACAACTTTATCTGCAGTATCTCCAAGTGTAAAAAGTATCACCATACTAAGTAATTTGTTTCTTAAGAATCCAAGCTAGTGCCTCTATAATTATTACACTTACTTTGATCACCTTTCTTTTAAAGAGGTTTATTTGAAGTTTTCCTTAAATTGCAAGGTACTTCTCCTTTAAGAAAAATAATTTTAATAATCCTCGTAATTTATCTATAACTTCAAAACCACCGGTTTTCAAAAACTCATCTTCCACACTATCAGGTTCACAGTATTTACCACACTATAATTATTATTATCAGGACCCATATAATGTAGGTCCTGATAATAATAAGGTCCTATCAGGACCTTATTATTTTTTAAGTACTGTCTCTAAATCTTTCTCGGAAAATAGATCTTCCTTCATTTACAAAATTGTTCCTTTCACATAGTTTTTTATTCTTTTCTATATCTTTGCCTGTAACTTGATCACCGTTTAGTACGTTCTCAACGTGTTCATCAGGAATGGGTAAGAAGGTACTGATGTTAATAATTTATGCATGTTTTTTATATGTTATTTTATGTTTTTCATGGTTCTGTTCTGTTTGATGTTTTTTTCATGGTTATATTGTTGTTTGATGGTTATTTGATGTTTTTTTCTTGTACTTGTTGTTGATTGTAGATGATTTGATGTTTTTTTCCTGTTCTGTTCTGTTTGATGTTGTTTCTGTTCTGTTTGTCGATGGTTACATGGTTATTTAATGGTTTCTGTTCTGTTTCTTGATGATTTTTTGATGATTAAGAGTGTTTGACAATTTGTTTTTTATTTTCTAGGATGTAGACAAAAGTCCAACAACAATTGATGGATGTTTCTTGGATGTCAACATAAGTTCAACAACAATTGCTGTATAATCGATTCTAACGGGACAAGTTCAAGTGTCTTTTTCTAGGCCAATCAGGGGATGTTTTAACTGTATTGATTCACTAACAGCACAGGATTGCAGTGAATATAAGGAAGGATTTTTGCTTTAATTGCTATTAGTGTGAGAATAGAATTCAAGGAGTGAGAAAAGTTTGACTTTATTCATTAAGATATATTTGTAATAATGAATGGAATGTTTTCACCATTAGAAGTTGATGGTTGAGTTGGTAGCAATGATACAAGAGTACCAAACATTGCGGTGGAAATCACGAGAGGATCACGGCTTTGTCTGGAATGGGATGAAGTATATGCAAGATATGTGATATCTTTGAGAAAATTTAAAATGGAGGATCAATTATGCTTCGCTGCAAAAGTTGATATAACACATGTGAATAGACTTCAAAGTGGCTAAAAGCAATAGTGAAGCATATCAAGGACAATAAGCTGTATTGCTAATTGTGTATCCTTAATATTATTGTTATAATTATACAATAAAATTGTTTCGAAATCGAAAATGTCACCCTTTTGTTCGAATATTCTTGAAGTAGAACGAATCATGGTTGGTCTAGAATCAGCAGTGTGACTGATAGGATTGAAAAATGAATAAGTTTGAGAAAGAGAGAATTAGATCGAATCTTGTGATTATTGAAAAACATTTGATTCTGGATGATGATTTTCTCGAGTTATCCCTTCAACAGAAGATATTCTCACAGGACACTTGACAATATAATGAAAACTGATTCACCCTCATTGGACTATTGTATGAAGCTTTTATGATGTGACTCAAATGCTTTTACTCAATTTATTGAAATATTAATTGAAACAAAGCAGAATAATATCGTGGATATACTTTTGAAAATATTGCCATAGATTCAATGTAGATGGCTCCCCCTTCGAAAGAGGTAACGTCACAGAATTACTCCTCTCCCATTCCCCTCTGAATTTATCGAATGAGGATCAGTTTCTTTTTAGCCGTGAGAGAGTCGACATCGGAAACCCAAAAAAATTTTCTATATGTGTCCACTATGCATGTACACTCTTGGCAACTGGTCATCATTTGAGAATTGTACAATTATTAATGACTAATAAAAAGTGCAAATTATGCAATGCTTGTAAATTGCATTATTACGGCTGAGTGTGTTGTGGTATCGTCGGCAAAGTGATGCAGAGGGTGCAACGACAGTTGCCTATACACCGAAGAAGAAGAAATCTAAAGTGAAGAATAAAGACATTGTTGTTGTGTATATATATTTCTTTATTAATAAACAAATTCACATACATTTTTTAAGCACTTTACTCGTAGGGCACTAAAATCAATATTATAGAGGTCTGAGAGCATATTTTCCACCATAAAGTCGTTCAGACGTGGATCGTCTACATAAATGTTGAGAAACTGCTTGTAAGTATAGCTGCGACATCGGAACACAAAATATAGTAGTGCATAGAAACCACAGCTTCTAGTCGTCAGATCCTGCACTCTCTTCCGATTTTGAATAATAGTTTTCCCACTAGTCTCAATATAGTTGCTGATTTGTGGAGTGTAGAATGTATAGGGTAGGCCGACAGGATCAAAAAATGCAATTTTCTTTTTTGTTTAAAATATGCGCAACCAATGGCCAGTATTCACAGTCAACAGACTGCTATTAGTAATAATAAGGGTATTGTTTACGCTTTAAATTTTCCTAAGAAACTCCGAGGACAGACAAAAGGATCTGTATTTGGACATGTAGGGGTCCTTATTAAATATATTGATTATTTGACTGGTGCTCATGGTGCAATGTCTAGTAGAACACTGCCTTCGGGAGTATATTTCCCAATAGGTTTTAAATTGATTTAGCGAGATTAGTGCAATTCTCTCAGCTAATGGGTCGGCAAATGTACACTCTAAACGCACACTCCCCGTTCGTACTATAATCATATCCTGGGTGCCAGACAAATCCAATACAATGATACCATGTGTTTTAGCAAACATTTCTTCGGTTATACCATTTTCAAATAGTTGTGAATCGTGATCTAGGGTTTGCATGGTCAACTCAAAGAATGTCCTATAGGATTTATCAAAAGATAAATTGTAGAGTGGGATTCCATTTACTTTGCAGACAAGAGATGAAAGCCCAAACTCATCAAATTTTTGTGGGCATCCAGTCAACGATCCTATTGCACTAGTGCTTTTTACAAATGCCAAGGCTAATTTTGACGGAATTTTGCCATTGATGAAGGATGAGTCGGTGGAGGTACGTGAGCCTGTGGCAATATGACGTTGATTGGAGATTGTATGAGGAACAAGTAGTTTAATAATATTTCCACTGGCTCTCAGTTTTTCCACTGCCAAAGCAACAGAACTCATAACCTGCTGCTTTCGTACATGTAGCATTGCCGAGGTGAGGGAGAGAGATCGGGTTAACAACAGCACTATTGTACAACAATAACAACAACAGCCTTTTTCATTTATTGACGAAAACACTTTTTTGTACAGCAAGAACAATAATGAGAATACGCTGTTGTTCAAAAACAACAGCATTTTTCATTTATTAACAACAATACTATTTGTACAACAACATCAACAACAACATTTTTCATTTATTGACAAAAGCACTATTTGTACAGCAACATCAACAACAACATTTTTCATTTATTGACAAAAGCACTTATTGTACAGCAAGAACAACAACAACATTTTTCATTTATTGACAAAAACACTTTTTTGTATAGCAAGAACAACAATAGTACACACATTTTGTACAACTTAAAATCTGCAGCACGAATAGCAATAGCATACACTATTTGTACAACAATAAGAACAACATTTTTTCACTTATTGACATAAAAAAAACTTACAACACGAACAATAGCAATAGCACAGTTGAACAAATTTCAATGAATTTAAAAGATGAGAATACCCTCCACCCCCGGGAGCCGTTGGCCAAAGGCCAGCCGCGGGCGGGAGCCGCGGTCCGAAAGCCGGCCGCGGGTGGGAACCCCCCACCCCCGGGGTCGAAGGCCGGTGGAAAAAAAACTGTACACAATAGCCGCTGCTGCTGCATGTTAGATTAGGTTGTACCATTTGGTTAGGTTAGGTTAATTTATCCAGACCGAGTTGGTTGTGATAGTCTACACATTCAACTCTGTCTAAAATTCAATAGTGGCCGTGGGGAGTACTTTTGCACCATTCGCGAACACAAAGACCTTGTCAGATATACATGACATGATATTTTTTTCAACTCTGAGAGTATAATTTTTATACTGCAGAGAGCGAATTGCTAGCACCTTTGCTCTTGGCACTAGACAACTATCTACACAGTTTCTGTAGACAGTCATGTTGAAATTATTTTTTAAAAAATGTGTGACACCCCTCTACACGCCTGCTTTACATCTTTGTCATGTGTTTCTACACAATAAACTTTAGGACCGGGGAACACCCCATTGGATATTAAATCATTCCCCGTCTCTGATTTTAACATTAGTAGCTGATTGGGAGCTTGACGTTTCACCAACTCGGGGTAGAGGGATGCATTCCAGTTAGTGAAATCCATCCGCGAGCTGATGTGCCCCCCATTTTCTAAATCATTTAATAAATCCCGGTTTTAACTTTTAAATGCAGAGAATCTGTGTCCCCATAATAAACTTGAACCTCCCCCTCCCTGGGCAATTGTACCTTGCACACATTGTAAAAAAACGACAACATGAGTTTTTTGGAAATTTCCAGTACTAAACTACCTCCCGCTATATTCTTGTTCAGTACAACATTCCTCTTTTTCCTGTGTAGAAGAACCATGTTCGGCTCTATGCTCGTTAATATTGTAAAATTAGGGTCGGCTATAATTCATGCACATTCTTGGGGGCATGTCACAACGTCACAACGTGTTCCTACGCTTTCACACATTTTGCCAAACGCTGAATTTAAAATGAGCTTGTACATTTCCTTTTTAACTTTACTCTTTGCCTGAGAGCGTTATTGACAAAGGTGTCAGTAAACATCTTCTGACTGAAGACTGAAAATAGGGTTTCTGACTGAATTGCAGGGCCCTATGTATTATTGTGTTCTTGAAACCATTGTTTACCATCCATCGCAAAAGCACATGGTGGACAACGATATTCTGTTTAGGGTCTAGATCTGAAATCAGTTTCTGCTTGGAGGGTATCCAGTGGATGCCCATATCATCGACCAAAGATCAATTGTATGGGCTCAGCGATTCCTTGGTCACTGGTCTATTGACACAAGGAAATACAAAATCTTTGATAGAATCATGAAGTTCCAATGGTATGCGCCCGTCAATTTCAAAGAACCATCCTTGTGGCCCATTGCCTCGACGCTGTGAATGTTGGGGATCTCAAAGGATTCTCAAGCCATTTATAGTTTCCACACGGCAAAGAGTAGTCAGACATTGCCGAGGGGTATAACTAGTTCATATCAAGAAAAACTGCAGTAGATTTTACATCAGTGTCTTACCCACTTAGATCCGTTGTTAAAACTCGATCTCCATGAAAAACATACCCCCCCCCCCTCACCGATCTTTCTACAAAAAGGTGTTTATCCACATCAGTGATCAACCGTATTTCCTCCCTTCTAATTTTTAGAATCAAGTCCATCACCAAATGTGGTGTGGAAAAAAAGTAGCCAATATATAGTCAAAACTCTGAATAAATTTGTTCTGTGTTTTTACAGACAATATCTAATAGAGTGAGTACGTCACTGGACAAATACGTTCTACATTAATCCCACGCATTTTTACAATTACCCTTATTCGATACCCTCTTGGCAAATTTATATTACTCGGCAGTACTTTAACTGTTGGTAAGTGAATTGTAGAAAGCTTCAATTGGAGATAGTTTTTCTTCTCTTAACCGTGCGCCAGAGCAGTAATAGTCTTATGCGTATATGCCTTCACATGTCAGTAGGTCATACATTTCACTGTCTGGAAAGTGCTGTTTAAGCAGAGGAAAACTATCAAAATTGTCGCTTTTCTGCACTTGAATCAATTGACTAAGAGTCTTGGGGAAGAAACTATATGAATCTAAAACCGGATTTTATTCCAGCACGTTTGCCCATTATTCACTACCTGCCATTTCAACTCTAGAAGCACCAGCGTCTCAGATGATTTTGGGATAATATTGTAGGTAAATAAATTGTTTACCCATGGACTATGTACTCCCCCTCCCTCCCTGTGCAAACGTGCCAAAGCTGGTAAAATAAATTTTAAATCGTAATGTGAATCTTGAATGAAAACCGGTATGAAAAAATACTGGCTTACATTCACATTGCATGATTGATGTTCTACACCACGAAAATTACTACCCCCTGATGATATTTCCTGCCACAAGTGATTATGATCCCTGACTTTCCCTTCCCCCCTCGTCCCTTTCCCCGTAGTCCCCGCTTCAAATTCCTCCTTAAAAACCCAGCATATTTTTTGATTTTTAATCGCCAGACGATCCTCTGCGAACAGCAACATCGGGTAATGAGTACTTCTCAAACTAGAAATAGCTCCATTTGCAGTGACAATTAATTTAGTCAATGCCTTGATCATGCACTCATTCTCATTCAATGTTTCGACTATTTCTAACAACTGCATTGTGTTAGAGTTGTCTCTTTGTGCGTAGACAAAGGAAACCGCAAAAGCTTGATGTTCTTTGATTCGACTCGGAAATCGAGGATCATTCACATCCACTATCCTAGCTTCACAATTCAAAGCAATCTTATTGCTTTGCAGGAGCGTATTTTTAAAATTTTTTAATCTTAAAATGGCCCTGTCACCCGAAAATGTTTCCACTGATTGATAACCATGACGCCTGCAATGCTTTGTGTGATTCTGTAACTTTAAATCACTATGAAATCTAGACAGGCATGTTGGACAGTAGAAACATGTCCCCTTATTCTTACCCTCCCCTAGAAGTCTACTGATATCTGTAATTGGGTTAAAATGGACAATTGCATTGGGTTCATTATGTGGTGCATACAACAACCAAACCCAGTGCTTCACCAATTCAATTGACGGGCCTCTTACTGGTAACAACACCCCCTTTTTTTACAACGTGCTCCATCCTCAAATTCAGTTTCACATTGGGTCACAGTAACGCCGATATTTAAATGCGCATTAGCCCTTTCAAAAATATCAAATGATCTTAGCGTTACTGGAAATATTCCCTCTAAACAAGAGAAATCTGCAGGGGGAAAATCAGACCCTTGCTTCCCATGTACAGCCCAGTATTCCAAATTTTTCTTTGAAGCGTCACATACTAAAAATTCGAATGCTGATATGAGGAAATTGTACATGAAACAATTTTGACCTGTTTCAAAACAGATTCGTTGAACGCCCTTACATCCTTCTAAATCGGGATTATATTTTAAAACTGTAGCCCTCTCAACACCCCCTCCTCTTAAAATAAAATCTTTTTTTTTAATTTGCAAATATTAACGCTTAAATTTTCAATAAATAAAACTACGGAACCACTCCCGTTCTCATTATAATTTTCCAGATGCATAATAATGTGGTCTATCCACTGCATAAAAGCGATTTTTTTTACATATACATGAACAATATCTATAGGGTCAAATATAAAATTCCCCCCCAGAAGTGAATTAAAGGGATTTCCAAAGGTTGCAATATAAACGACTATTGTATTTAATATCGAATTTATTTGATATAATTCTGGTTGTATTGTAAATTGTATATTGTTACCCTCCCCCTCTTGTATATTATCCCCCCCCCCACACATACTTTTTTCAACAATAGGGCTGCGAGAATTTATCGAAGTCATTTCATTTGTTTGAACTGGAACTATGCCTATTAAATCAGTGGGGGGAGGGTTCTCAGTTAACTCATTGGTAAAATCATATAAATTTGCGATGTATTTGGACTTAGCAATGGCAAGTCACCCTCTGCACTAGCTACATTCCTTGCTCAACTCTGCTATTATCTATATTGATATAATTAGTTAATAAATTATCAATATCATAGTGTATTTCAACAGAGGTAACGATACCATGCCATTCGTTATCGTTGATAGTTGATGTTTCATTGTTCTGAATGTCATGAAAATCCATTTCCCTTCAATGATTTCTTGATTTGTTTCTTCTTCAGCTGATGAGGGGGGGGGGACAGAAAATATGGAACCAATTCAGTCTATAAAAGAAAATAGCTTATTTTCAAAGTGTCTAAAACACCCTATTTTTAAAATTGGATTATTATTTACAATTGCTTAAAAACACAGTTAGTAGTAGCAGAAGCAGTATCACTATCTGTATGGACATAGTATTTTCGTTTAAATGAAGCTCCCCCTATACATTCCCTAAAAGTTTTACCTCAATACCCTTAGCGTCATTAGTTACAGTAATTGTAGTGGTAATATTGATACTATGCAAATATTGCCTTCTGTCTAGTTCAAAATCTACCACAACTTTCCCTGAAGGGTTTATCTTAATAATGTAAGCCGCCCTTGAGATATCACTATGTCTCCCTTTGGAAAATATACATGCTCATAGTAGGTTTTGATTTTGTTCAGACAACCCCCCCCCCCCCCAAAAAAAAAATCATATTAATACTCATTATCTGCTTTGGAAAAAAATGGGGTCTTTACTTGGTTTGAAATGGATAGCCTATCCCTTTCAGGCCATCTCCTGTCATGATATGCAACTCATTCTGATAGAAAGTTGTTTTTATGATATCTGTAGAGGCAAGGTGAACCGTTCGTTAATAAAGCAGTTTTTACTTGAGAAACAATATCGCAAAAGATTTTGCTACTTACTATTGGAAATTATGACCGGAATATTGTGCCTTTTTTTGGCTTCGCTAAACTAATTCAAGAGATCTCAGCAGGCTGAATACATGCACTTGACATGATTCGATAATTAGATAGTTCATAAGGAGTACGTTATATTTCCTTTGCGAGAAAAAATCTTTAGCGAGAAATAATAAAGAAACTTACATTTAGGTCTACAGCAAGCATTTTGAAAGCTGTAGGGACCATATCATTCTCACCTTGCATTTGTCGTGAGCGGCCTGGCAATGCTTGATAGGGGGCGACCTCACGATCTTGTGCATCAGTGACGTTATGAGCAGCCATCCACTCTCTCTTTAATTTTCTAACAGGTTGTATCGGAGCCTGTTTGGATTGGACTTGGGTAGGCAGCGTGGCAGGTCGATGGTATGGATCTTGTCCAGGCATCGCTTGTCTGGAGGGCCTCGGCCAGAGGCCATATTACACAATTGACAACTTCGCAGGGGTTTTATCATTAACCCTAGCTCTCTTTTCAGGAGGAGGAGGGCATTTGTCAGAATCGTCCTTAAAAAGAATAAAAAATTTTGATAAAATAACGATTCCCGTTTTACAAAAGAAAAATTAGTACCCCTCTTCTACAGAATTTATTGTAAGGCATAATTATGTCTAGAAAGCATCTGCCATTGTCCAAAAAAAGCCCCTCCCCCCCCCCTTTTTCAGCGAAGCAAAAAGTAAAATTTGCGAGAAATATACCGCGACAGTCAGTAGCTTCTATTTGTACCATTTCGAGAAAAAATTTAATATACTCCATGTTGGAAATCTACCCGAAAAATATAGAACTCCTATCTTGAGAATTTAGAAAAAAAAATTAAATACAAGTCTAGAGACACAACGCATATATTTACACATTATGGGGTCCTCTAGGGTAAAAGGATGTATCAATTTATATCATTTAAAAGGACCCGCGCTTCAATAAACCTTCTCATGATAGGTATGTATCTTTTTCTTAACCCCCCCATATAAACACTGAGTACTCAAAATGGAAAACAAAGTCTATATGAGACTATTTATCATAACTAACACCCGCACCCCTAGCAATTCAAAGGATTTACTGTAGAAAAACATGTCTTTAATTTGACCAAAAAAAGCATCTTTTTTGTGAAACCAATATAATGCTTAAGTGCAAATTCACGAGAATTGGCATGCCGGATGTGTATTTGACCATTGCCAATAATTACCCCTGTTTAAATCTTTACGGAAATGTTTAAGTCAGGTTAGCGGCTTAATGTCATAGGGGGATCAGTATATTAATATCTAAGAGTTGACGGATTTCAGTTGTCACTTTTAGCTAGGATATAGAAAGCATAAAAATTGTATATATTTGTCGAAAAAGGAATTATTTCCAATGAAAGATTTAAAATCATTAACGGGGGGGTTACATGGTAAAAATGAGCGTATTTCACGCTTTCTAACGACCATAAACATCGCATAGTGGAGATTTTTTTGTATTGGGGGGGGGGGTATATCCTGAATTTGAATATGTTGAAGGGGGACTACAAAAAATGATTTTATGAACTCACATTATTAATCGATGTAGCTAAAACTTCCATGTTAACAATATCTGATGTTCTCTCCATGATGTCTTGAGAGTGTACGATAATTTAACCTCAACGCCTGTCCATTATAAACAAAATCTCAAGGGTGAATGGTGATGTAAGTGAAAACTTACGTAACTCCCTGATTGACCTAGAAAGAGACACGTGATCCTGTCCTGTTGGTGGATCAATACATTTAGAAACATCACCTGATTGGCCTAGAAAGAGACACGTGATCCTGTTCCCGTTAGAATTGATAATCCAGCAATTGTTGTTGGACTTATGTCTACATCCAAGAAAACAACAAATAAATTGACCGACACTCATGATCATCAAACAACCATCAACAAACAGAATAGAAACCACGTAATAACCATATAACCATCAACAAACAGAACAGAAACATCATCAAACAGAGCAGAACATGAAAAAAACCCATCAAATCATCAACTATCAACAAACAGAACAGGAAAAGACATCAAATAACCATCAAACAACAATATAACCATGACCAAAAACATCAAACAGAACAGAACCATGAAAAAACATCAAATAACAGACCAAAAAACATGCATAAATTATGTAATATCAGTACCTTCTTGCCCATTCTTACTTTCTTCCTATCTCTCTTTAGCACTTTCCTTATCATCGATTGATTCCCCATGCCTACTTTTAACGGGGACAAGTACAGATTGCCTATCCCCTTTCAATTTTTTTACATACCAATGCAATCTGTTACTACTATGTTGTTTGGCTGCATCTTCCAGATCCTATGCAATTATGTCTAAGGCTTCCACTTCAGAACTTTTTAATTCATATTTTAATTTTTTCTCTATTTCCTTACATTCCTCTTATTATCATATGATGTATCACTCAAATAATTCTTATACAAACCCTTCTCTTTTCTACCAACCTTAAATTGTTTTTATCTAATATTCCAAGCTCTGTTTCTAACTTTCATCCCTAAGATACCATCTGCTACTTCCCAAACTATTTTTTTATGTTTGTTGCGTCCATCTCCTACATTGTCAAATTTTAGACTGTCCAGTTTCAAGTATTTTTGGAAAATATCTCTAAAATTCTCATTCGTGAGTCTAATAATGTCATAATTTCCTAGTATATAATCACTCTTCACAAATTTCCACGCTAGATTGACTCTAAATATTACTAGACGATAATATTTAGTTTTAACGCCAATAGCACAACTCCTGTATAACCTAGTACCGTATCTTGTATCAATCCAAACCAAATTTCAATTTACAATAGCTTAATCAATAGGTTTGGCCGTCTTACCATTATATAAGCACCGTGTTAACTTATGGGCCCTCTTATGATCAAATACTCTGTTGTTTAGAACAAGATTCATACGCCTACAAAATTACAGAAGTCTATAATCGTTATTATTTTCCTTTCCCATATCAAATTTGCATGGGTTGGGATACCATCTATGCCTGTTTCCATAATCCTGGGCATTAGTATGCTATGATAAAATTACATATTTTTAAATTAGATCCTGTCTATTTGTATAAGAAAAGGAAACGATCAAAACTGGGGTTTTTAGGCCAAAAGAGAATACTGAATAAACAAACAAATCGAATATTTAGAGGGAACAACTGCCTCTCTTCTTCAGCGCGAAACGAAACAATGTATTCAAGAAAAGTGCCGAATAAAAAAAAAAACGTGGAAAGTCAATGTGAAAAGACACCAAAAAACCAATGAAAAAACAAAAAATCAAAAGATGAATAAAATTCAATAAAAGCCAAAAATTACAAGAATTAAAACCAAGTCCTTAACAACCATAAAAATTTCCAACTAAACAGTATTTTCGTTTGGCCTTAAAAACCCCATTTTTGATCGTTTCCTTTTCTTATATTATGACAGGCCAATGTGGTTTAAGAAATTATCTCTGTCTATTTGTTCTTGTAACTATACGCGAAAATCCTCCGAGTCACCATTATCTGTATCAGTCGGTTCAACTGGGGCCCACACTACTATGAGTAATACCTTGTAATTTTAATCGTAAAAATGAGTAGCTAGAATTGTTAACACCTCCCCAGCCTAAGCAAAGCTTAGAAGGTTCCTTATTCATTATGAGCCAAAATCCCTGTCTATGCATCCCATGCTTTTTGCCTAGGTAAATAAATTCAATAATATCTAATTTCATGTTTCTTACTCCTGGGATATGAATTCTAAATGCTGTTACAAATCCAGTTCAAAATTTCTGAAACTGTCATTCAAAATATCAAAACGAAGTTGTTTTTAGTGTTGCTATTACCCCAACTTTAAAATTTGATTCCATCTTTAATAACCTATGGCTTCACATAGGCTATGACTTAAATGACAACATACCAAACGTATGGCGGACCTAATATACCTCGACACTGACCTTCATTAGTCCATCATTTTTAAACTTAATAGGTTTTGTAACTAATGGCTTCACATAGGCTAAGACTTCAATGACAACACACCCAACCGTAACAACAATGGATATAAACAAATTTTGTATGCATTTTTTTTGTGTAACCCTACCTCCCCCCCCCCCCGAGAAAATTTTTTGAGTAAAACCCCCTCCGAAAAAAAAATCCTGGGTACGGCTTTGAAGCCAGCAGCCAGTCGTAACTTTTGTGTAAAATTTTGGTACATATGCAGTATATCTTACACACCGCTATACACTGTATCGGGAAACAGTAAAGAAAACCAGTCAAACGGGTCTTTGCAATAGAGAAATGGTTCACAAAGCGTGGTTTCTCGTTGCGTTTACAATATTTAAACTATTGTTTCCGTGGGGTTTAGGGAAGAAAAAGGCACCTAGGTTAGGTTAGGTTACGTGTTTAATATATGCTATGCTTTACCCCCCCCCCCACTAATGTGTAAATATATAGCCCACATTTGTTTCTAAACTCTTATAATTGCATTCTATTTTATTTTATTTCATTAGCATTAACCAAACTTAACTTCTTTCGTGTATAACATACAATGCATAAGTACCAATTTTTTTTTTATTATCAGTTCTTCTGTTTCTCTCTGATTTCTAATATGGTTTTGACGATTTTTTTTTTAGCCACAGGCATTGTTAGTTGATGGCAGTTACTTACTGTATTAGCTTCAAAATTTCTTCTCAGTCAACTTCTAATCCTACAGTAAATGTGAGTGTGGTTGCCTGGTGGACGCGTTTTAACTATGGTTTATATCTAAGCGGCCCAACAGTCACACGGTTGACAATTTTGATGGACTATTTCAGTTGACAATCGTCAACTAGCAGTTGACAATTGTGAACATGCTATTTTCTATTCTCTTTTGCATCCATCATTTAAAAAAAAGAAAAGAAAAAAAGAGATTTTGTTTGTATAGGTTATATGGATGCTTTATCTATGTATTTAGGGAATAGACAATGTGTGTTGGTAGGACACTCAAATGTGTCTGGGGCAAAACAGGGCTTTTTCCAGTTGAAGAAGATTTTATCGTAAAGAGTGGGGTATGGAGCTTGGGGCAGCCCCCTAAACAGAAATTATTCCTTATATAAGGAGGACTGCTCCCTCCCAATTACCCCTCTTCATTCTAAAGTCTTTTAGTACTTTAAATAAAGGTTCTGATTCTAATTAAATGACTCTTGTGTTTCAGGAATCGTTCTTACAGAATTGAGACAAAAGGTCAAATTTGTTTGTAAAAAGCAGGTATAGAGGTGGGGGGAACACCCCTCATATACGGAATAATTTCTGTTCATTTTAAGTCTTAATGCTGCTCCTTACGTTCAGTAGAAAAAACTTTTTTTTATTCTGATCTTTTTTTTTTCAAACAATCCTTGGAAATCTTATCTCCCCCTCCATAGAAATTCCTCTCCCACAAAAATTTTTCTACAGATCTTTACTTTCACGTAAATCCCCCCCCCCTGGGAAATTACCCAAGGACAGTTTCATCCTCGCTGTGAAATACTATTGCTACAGCTACTACTACTACTAACAACTCACCGCAGCACCAAGCCACTTGTGGCCAAAACAGCTACGCACCCTCCTCCTCCATCCCAATCTATTCAAAGCCTGACTCTTTGCACCCTCTGAGGAAGTTTTCATGTCCCTTAAATATTTCGTTACGACATCACGCACCGAGAACGATCTGATTTCCGTTTAGACCTAGATGGTTGGCCAAAAATAACAGTCTTTGGCAATCAGTAATCCTTCATCCGTAGAACGTGCCCTAGCCATCAAAACTTTTCTCTCAATATAGCCCTAAAAAGTGGGATTGAACCATACTTGTTGTACAACCTACTGTTTGAAATACGGTCAGTCAGTCGGGTACCCATAACAATCTGTACGCAATTTCTTCCCCCTATAATTTTTTTTCCGAACGATTCCACCTGAAATATACTCCTTGCCTTACTTTCATTTGAAAAATGACTTTTTTTATTCAATTTCTGGTCTGTTTCTGGTCATAGTGGAATCCCCTCTGCGTGGAAAATTTTTCCTTGAAATACCCATCCAATGGAAAATTTATCTCCCGCGGAAAATTTCCCGACGGAGAATTTCTCCTGGTGGTAGCTCCCCTATGTAATGTTTCTCCCGCGGTAAATTCCCCCTCCCACAAAAAAGTCACCCTGAGAATTACAACTCCACGGACAAATTCCCCCGGATAATACCCAAGAGCATCTCTACATATAAAATGGGGTCGTCAACGAAAAAGTAAGACATATAAAACGAATTTTCTATATTAACTCTGGCAAATTCCCTCCGTATAAAGTTTCCCCTGGAAAATTCAACTTCCATCCCAATGAAAAAATCTCCCCTTAGAAAATTCATACCCAGTAAATTGTCCGTAGGCTTATACTTTCCAATAGCAAATACTATATGCAAACAATGGGCAAATTTCATAGCTTGGGGTTCTTCCTCCAAGGGTTCTGTGGAGTCATATCATCCCCAAAGACTTAGATATTGAACCTTTCAACTATACTAAGCAAAATGGCTATCTCAACATTTTGATCGGGTGACTTTGGGGTAAAAAAGGGTATGGAAGAGTCGTTAGTTGCCATCCAGTTTTTTGGTTACTTAAAAAAGCCACTAGAACTTCGAATTTCCATTCAAATGACCCTCTCCCAGTCTTATAGAATTACCTCTGTAATAAAAAAAGACAAGCAATCAAATAAACAAGCATCCGTGATCTTAGTTCTGGCCAAAAAAAAAAAAAAAAAAAAAAAAAAAAAAAAAAAAAAAAAAAAAAATCAATTTTATTTAAGATGGGAGCTTGAAAACTCAACAGTAGGGTTATATGATACGCTGAAACCGAAGGTGTAATTTTAAATAAGATTCCTTGACTTTTGGGGGACAGTTCCTCCTGTTTTGAAAACCAGGCGAATTTTCTCAGGCGCATAGCTTTCGATGGGTAGCATTAAACTTGATAAATCTTATATATTTGGAATAAGCATAAAAAGCCAATTCTTTTTATGTATGTATTGTTACCCAAATTCAATTTTTTTGAATTTTAGCTAGTGTTGGGTCGAGTCGATTTTTTCTTACCACGTTAGTTACCACGTTCGTGGTTCGCTACCACGAACCATTTGATACAAAAAAGTATTGGAGTCAGTACAAAGCGGTAAGGTTGGTAGACTACACCCATTTATCTCACAGAATTTGAACGTATGGCATGCCCACCATGAATTTAGTTGGATTACAAACACTGCTCTTAATCTACTTTTAGATGGTGTGAGGAGCTTCAAGAACTGGGAAAACATTTTACTTGGGTTCAGATATTTGAAAACAAGGGAGATCAGATGGGATGCTCAAATCCTCACCCACACTGCCAAATCTGGTCTTCATCTTTTTTTCCAAATGAGCCTAAGCTGAAAGATTTAAACCAAAAAGCCTACTGGCAGAAGTATAAATCTGTCTTGCTTATAGACTATGTCAACCGTGAACTTGAGAAGAAGGTAAGCTGTTTGAAATTATACTAACAATAGCCTAAGTTAGTCTTTAAGTAAGTAATACTGACTTACGTCTTAACCTACTCAAAACTTAGAGCCACATCTACGAGGGCTGAACACTAAATTGAATTAATTAAAAAAAACTTTTTCCACAAAATAAGTTTTTCAAAAAAAGTAAAGAACCCCATTAAACCAAAAATGAGCAAAAATAATAAAAAAATCTACCAAGCGTGAAACTACCACAAATCAGAATCGATTATATGGATAAAATCGACTGAGAACGACTAAAAGAAAAACTGAGAGTACTATGTTCAAATTTTCAGGGCTACTTCTGCTCTTAAAATTTATCCAAATCAAAATAGCGTAAGTTTAACCAAGCTGTCAAAGAAAGTTAACAGATTTTTTTTAAGAATGGTAACAAGTTTTCTATTTTAGGTCAACTAGAGGAGGCATGTAACTAAATTAAACACTACTATTTGTGTCCAAATTTTTAAAAGGGCGTATGCTGTTAAAAATTGCTGAAACTTTTTCTACGGCATGAAAATAGCAGGCCAAACTATAAAGTCTTTAAAAAAACAAAAAGATTTAAAGAATGATTTTGTTTTTCCCTGAAAAGACTATGTCAATATAAAACGAACAGAAATTAATTTTAAAAACTTTTTCCACAAAATAAGTTTTTCAAAGAAAAGTAAAGAACCCCATTAAGCCAAAAATTAGGAAAAATAAAATAAAAAAATCTACAAAGCATGAAACTACCACAAATCAGCATCGATAAATAAATGAAACCCAAAACAAACAGAAAATGCAATAAATAACCGAGTCAAACTAAAAAAGAGCAGAAATTAACATGAGTAGGGCCCAAAACCCCTATGTCATCCCAAGGCCAAGACATAATTTGCACTTTACTAAAAAAATACAAATGAATGTGCATTGTCAGTTAATAGAATAGAATATGATTTATTGGCTAAAATAGCATAAAAGCTAGCATAAGCCCGTCAGAATTACAATAATAAAAGAGATGTTAGGGGATAAACATAAAACAAAAAATTGAATCAATAATAAACCAGATGTTAGGGGATAAACATAAAACAAAAGTTACATCAATTATTAAAATGGGAAACAAAATAGGGGACAAAAGAGTTTTTGTACCTCTTGGTTAACATTTGGGGATACAGGTCAATATAAGTATTCGGAGCTCTACGAGCATTGAGTCTTGTATAAGGAAGGGTAGGGGGATTTTCTTTAAAAGGCGGAAGAAAATGTCGAGGATAGTCAGAACTAGGGCACTTCTGACCAAAGTTCAGGATAAGGATGTGACGTCGTGATTCCAATCTAATAAGTTCAAGTCTAGCCAAACCTTCATCGTATGTAGTATAGGCCGTCCCCAGAATAATTTTTATTGCTCTTTTTTGAATACTTTCAATTTTAGAACATTATTCATTGGTCAACCCAGGGTGCCAAACAGGGCAAGCATATTCCAGACAGGGTCTTATATAATAACAATAATTGATTTTAAGGTTTTGGATTTGATATGGAGAACCGTTTGAGAAGGGAGAAAGATTTAAGGAGAACAACTACCTGACTTAAATAAGTGGGAAATGTGGGAGTTCCATTTAAGGTCGTTGTCCAACTTCATACCTAGTAGTTTAACCCTATTTAAATTTGGTATACAAAGGTAATTATTGATACGGGGGTATATTTTAAAAATAAAAGAAAATAACATGAAACTGCTTTTGGGTATGCTTAAGTTGAGTTTAACATTGTCAAGATCATTCTTTAAATTGTTAATTAGTGAATTGAGTGTAACATTCAAAGTATTAGATGTTTGACAAAAGTTCAGTAATGTCAAATCATCCGCAAATTTAAAAGAGTTGTAAAAACTTGGTACAACATTATTAAAAACCATCAAAAATGCTAAAGGACCTAACTTAGTCCCTTGAGCTACTCCACAGGAAATTGAGGAAAAACCTGGTGAATCTCCGTTAGGAAGGACTACACATTGCTAACGGCCAGACAAAAAGCTAGTTAACATACGTAAAACAAAATCTCTTGCACCTAAAGCCCTTGCATTATCTATAACTGTCTGATGATCCAAATTGTCGAAGACTTTGCTAATATCAGAAAAAACAGTCTCAACGTAAGAACTATACAGCTCAAGATGTTTGAAAATAGTGTCAAGTAGATAAATTAAGCAATGCGTGGTGCTATGATTCGGCCTCAAGCCAAACTGATGAGGGTTGATTTTATCATGAATATCATCAAAAAGGAAATGGCAAATAAAACTTTCAAAGATTTAAGAGAAAATGGAGGTTTTTGATATTGGTCTTAAGTCAGAGGGAACTTTTGGGGTCTTAGTTTTTGGGATAGGATATATAATATCTTGTTTAAAACCCACTGTAAGAATACCATCTACAGAAAATTGGTTAAAAATAGCAGTTAGAGGTACACTTAGATACTTGACACATTCCACACTTAGCTTAGTAGGAATATCATCTTGACATACTGACTTCTTTGTGTCACAATTTTTGACATTAAATTGGGTCTGATGAATTTCAATCACAGGAATGTCACTCACTGCACTTTTCGCCGGCATATGCTGGAGAGTATATGCATACTCTCCTAGTCATTCTTGGGGTTTAGGATAAAATGAAGTTTAGTCTCTAATGAATTCCGAATATAATCCTTTTTATTCACACTTGTTCAAAAACTGGGATTTAATCCTTTTTAAAGAATAAATATGTCTTAACAGGTCAGCGACTGAATAGCAACTGAATATACATATACTGATATACTGAATAATATACATATACTGATATTTAATAATCAAAATGTTAATATTATTTGATTTATTAAAGTTATAAAAGTAAAAACTTTTATATTTTTTTATCCAATTCCAATCCAATTTCCAATCGAATGAGCCCTTTTAGAAGTTTCTACGACAACTCCTTCAATGCGAAGGGTCCTGGTCTAAGACCAAGAACCAAAAAGAAAAAAATAATAATACATTGTGCCAACATCGTTCTTTACTTAGGTAGCGCTATTGCGCTGCCTATGATTGAGAGATGCAAAGCCATGCTATGAAAATTGAGCAATTAATATGACATGTTGGCTGGTAATAACAAATTCACGTTAGTAAACAAGTTAGAAACCTTTGTGGAAATGTCTCTTGCACTCTTGCGGTCTATTTAATGACGTCATAAATAAGTTGTACACAGATATAGAGCTTCCGTACCTCCTGGAATTATTTGTCTTTAATATATATGAACAGCCTTTAATTTGAGACGAACTCTAGACGTTCATTCCTAATAGGTTTCATTTAGTCACTACTAGACATCTTCTGAGTTTACTCTATCCACTTTGACGAGTCGAATGGTTCATAAGTCTGTTTTTAAGCATCTTTTGAAAGTTTCAAAGAAATGCCCAAGCGACCAATCTCTACCTAATTCATCAATGGTAATGCCATTATGTTGTGACAATAATTAATTTTTTTTAATGAAATTTCTAGCAAAAAAAATTAAAATACTTTTTTATTAAAAACATATTGAATGATAAATTTGATAGTAAACTTCAATTCTAAGGAAAAATAAAACGTAAAATGCATAAAAACGGGTAAATATTTCAATCAAGACAATGACAAAATACAAATATAGGTAGAACGTTTCATTTTCAAATTTGCAGGCTTTTTTCAGAAAAATAAATTATACAATGTGAGGAAACCACAAAGTACATTTAAAAAAACACAAAACAATTTAGAAATAGAAATAGTAATTGGATCAAACACTCTTGCCTAACTCACCTAACTCTTTATGTACTACTCACCTAAAAAAAATGTACTACTGTACATATTTTTCGGCTATTCAGTTTATCGTTTCGGCACTGATTTGGGTCATATTCTGTATAGTTTTGGCTTCACTGGGTAGTTTTTCACACTTTCTGTGTGCAGTACTTCGTGATATAAAGAGTTAGGTGAGTTAGGCATGAGTTTTTGATGTAATTTCTCCTTCTATTTCTAGTGTGTTTTGTGTTTGTTCCTGCATAATTGCAGGAAGGGAAACATTGTCTTCTGACAAGAATTGAAATATGACAGTTGACAAGACAATGACAAGGAAGAATTTTACTGCAATAGATGTGATTTGAATAAAAAAAGATATATGTATAAAATTTCTGTTTGGTTTCATTCCCCTTTTCTCTTTGTAATGTATTTTGGTTGCTGCGGTAGTTTCCTAGAGTCTAGAGAATTATGCGCAGTACTGGCTGTTTTTCATATTCTTCTACTCGCTTCAATCGAAACAGATGGTACCTCAAGCCTTCTGCCTTTGCTTCTTGGAGGTGCTTGGCCTGCGGCCTTCGAATGACGATATCCACCATGGGCATTATGATGACAGTAAAATGACAATTAGTATTACTTACAGGAATGCCATGGTGTAGTGATCATTTTGTTGGGCTTTAAGTGAATGGGTTTAATTGCACAGGAACTAAAAAAAATTGGAAAAAATGTTTTGCCTAGAAACTTTTGTAAGGAATAATATTATTAATTATAAAAAGTACGTTGCAAACGTGAACCAATCAGTTTATATCAAAATTTTTACCACGGAACTATAGGAAGTTGGACTCTCTTTTTCTATTTGATCCAACTGATGCTTATTTTTCAGCAAAAAATCTAGAGTGACAAAGAAATGAAATATGAGGAAAGACAAATTATTCAGCATTTTTTAAATGTGGTAGGTTCTTTGTCAAAAACATTAAGGCAGCAAATGGAACAAAAAGTTTTTGAATTACGAACGACTGTTTTTCACTAATAAATTCTGGATTTTTCTGTGGTATTAATGTGCTGACAAATATCATCCCCTCAACACTGGTTAAGATTACGTATTGACAGTAAATGACCTGACAAGTATGTGTCCCATAAAAGAGTCATACTTACTCCCGCCATTTACCCGTGCCCCAGCTATTTAAATATTTGCCTCTCAATTACTTGGACTATCTGTCTTGGCTTGTCTCTTTTTACAATTAGCCATGTCTTGATGCAACCTACTGCAAAATACTTGATAACTTCAATTCAAAATCAACGGAAGCTGTAAATAAGCGTTTTTGATAATATTGAGCGTTTTATGGACGTTAGAATTACATTTCTGCCACCAATCTAAATATTTAACAACAAAATATTTAACAATAAATATTTAACAACAAAATATTTAACAATAAATATTTAACAACAAAATATTTAACAATAAATATTTAACAACAAAATATTTAACAATAAATATTTAACAACAAAATATTTAACAATAAATATTTAACAACAAAATATTTAACAATAAATATTTAACAACAAAATATTTAACAATAAATATTTAACAACAAAATATTTAACAATAAATATTTAACAACAAAATATTTAACAATAAATATTTAACAACAAAATATTTAACAATAAATATTTAACAACAAAATATTTAACAATAAATATTTAACAACAAAATATTTAACAATAAATATTTAACAACAAAATATTTAACAATAAATATTTAACAACAAAATATTTAACAATAAATATTTAACAACAAAATATTTAACAATAAATATTTAACAACAAAATATTTAACAATAAATATTTAACAACAAAATATTTAACAATAAATATTTAACAACAAAATATTTAACAATAAATATTTAACAACAAAATATTTAACAATAAATATTTAACAACAAAATATTTAACAATAAATATTTAACAACAAAATATTTAACAATAAATATTTAACAACAAAATATTTAACAATAAATATTTAACAACAAAATATTTAACAATAAATATTTAACAACAAAATATTTAACAATAAATATTTAACAACAAAATATTTAACAATAAATATTTAACAACAAAATATTTAACAATAAATATTTAACAACAAAATATTTAACAATAAATATTTAACAACAAAATATTTAACAATAAATATTTAACAACAAAATATTTAACAATAAATATTTAACAACAAAATATTTAACAATAAATATTTAACAACAAAATATTTAACAATAAATATTTAACAACAAAATATTTAACAATAAATATTTAACAACAAAATAAAAAGAAACTTGCTCCTTTCATCTTAGTTATAGTTACAAAATGTGCCACCATTACCATTACCACTGCAATCAATAGTCATAGGTCTAGTTCTAAGGCGACTTCCTAGTTACCTTCAATTTTTTCAGGAAAGACTAGTCGAAGTCAATGACTCCTGGGTTTGTCTAGTTCCTTACTGGGCAACATGGCCGTTTGAAACCATGTTACTGCCTCGAAGGCATATTTTAAGACTAACCGACCTGACTGAGGATGAAAGGATAAGTTTGGCAGACATCATGAAGAAACTTACCACTCGCTATGATAACCTTTTTTGTACTTCATTTCCATACTCTATGGGCTGGCATGGTAATCTTAATATTTAATTTGCTAATAAGTTAGATAATTTTCTTTTACGCAATCAGGTAATTTTTGAATTTCAAATAGCCTATATTGTCTTTGAAACAATGCAATAAAATATCGTTTTTACAATAAGAAAGGAGTCCCTCCCCTAAGCACCCACGCTGGGTGTTAATCTTATATCCCACCTATATATATATATATATATATATATATATATATATATATATATATATATATATATATATATATATATATATATATATATATATGTACATTCTTCGAAATAAAGGAATAACGGTGGTTAAATCCATATTCATCTTATTGTTTTATCCTATAAAGAAATATGCTAGACTTCAGCCTAAGATCCCATATTCATCTGAATGTTTCCCATAAAATAATCTGCTAGACTTCAGGCTAATGTTTGACGGTACTTTTGCTGTACTTCATAACTGTTTTTTTTTTTTTTTACTGAATAAACCAGAATACTTGTTTTTTTCGCTTTTTTTGCGGGGGTTTTCTTTCAGGTTTTACTGCCAAACAATCTGGCTAACGATTAAAACCAGACACTCAGAAGGATACTTCTACTATTGCTAACAATTTACTGCAGCATCAAGCCACCTGAGACCAACATAATTACGCACGCTTCTCCTCCTCAATATATTCAACGCCTCTTTCTTTGCAATCTCTCAAAAAGTTTCGATTTCCCTTTCTTTCCTTGTGACTCCCTCCCAACGCATTCAGGTATTTTTCAATTTTTGTCTGTCCCTAGATTGCTGTTTGACAAGAATGATCTTTGGCAATCATTCATTCTTTTTCGACAGAACGTGTCCTAGCCATCTTAATTTTTCTCTCATTATAGCCCAAGGAATCTAGATTCTAACACATTCTTCTACTGGTTACGGTTTAAAATACGATCATTCAGACGGGCATCTTTTGGAGCACCCACTGTGCACAACCACACTTGACCACGGTCATCACTTTTTCATTTTTAATTTTGACTTGCTTCTAAACTCCTATTCTTTCAAATGGCTATTCCCTTAAAATAAGTATTATAGGCTAACTGAAGGTATTTCCATTTTCAGTAAGTATTAAATAAAAAAAACAAGTTTTTTAAACTGAAAGTAAGGAGCGACATTAAAACTTAAAACGAACAGAAATTATTCCGTATATGAAAGGGACTGTCCCCTCCTCAACGCCTCGCTCTTTACGCTAAAGTTTTTTATTGTTTTAAAAAATAAAGATGTGAGACAGAGTTAAACTTTAGCGTAAAGAGTGAGGCGTTGAGGAGGGGACAGTTCCTTTCATATACGGAATAATTTCTGTTCGTTTTAAGTTTTAATGTCGCTCCTTACTTTCAGTTTAAAAAACTTATTTTTTTTTATTTAATTTTTGAACGTTTTTGAATAAATGCAGGTTTTGATCTTGGCTCACTGTACATGAATAATTAAAACAAAATTTTCATATTAATTTACTTTTATTTAGTTAAATGACTTTCTCGAAACTTGTTTAATTTTATTTACGAACGTTTCTATTAGTAATAAATATACGTAACTTACGAATTAACTTACGTAACGAACTTCTATATTCATATATTTTTAATACGTTTATTAGTTGGTTCGTCCCCTAGTCAATACCTTGCTCTTTCAGCTAAAGTTCGAATTTTGTTCCAATTCTTTAAAAATGACCGCTTAATCACAAAGGCCGTTAATTAGAATAAATATCTCTTATGAAAGTACTAAAAAATCTTTGGCTTAAAGAGCGAGGTATTGACTAGGGGTTGAACCCAATCATATATGTAATATTTTCTGTTCGTTTAAAGTTTCGATGTTGCTGCAATTGCAGTTGAAAAACTTGTTTTTTATATTTAATTTCTGATCTTTTTTTAAATAATGATGGGAAGTCCGGCGTCCCCTTTATAGCAATGTCCCTTCCCCCATGAAAACTTCCTTCATGGAAAGATCCTCCCAAATAACCCCCGACCCCCCCCCCCACTACCAGGAAAACGTCTGTATACTTCCAAATAACCAATACTATATGTTAACATTGGGTAAAATTCATAACTTTCAGCCCTCCCCCCGGGAACTTCGGGGGATTAAGTCATCCTAAAAGAAATACTTATTATATTTTCGAACATGCTGAACAAAATGGATATCTCAAAATTTTGATCAGGTGACTTTGGGAAAAAATTGAGCGTGGGAGGGGCCTAGTTACCCTCCATTTTTTTTGGTCACTTAAAAAGGGCACTATAATTTTTAATTTCCATTTCAATGATTCCTCCCACGATATTCTAGGATCAATAGGTCGATATTATCCCCTCTGGGAAAAAAAAAACAACAAACAAACACACAAATTCATACGCATCCATGATCTTTCTTCTGGCAAAAAATACAAAAGTCCAAATTTTTGTAGATAGAGGCTTGAAACCTTTACAGTAGGGTTCTCTGATACGCTGAAGATGGTGTGATTTTCATTAAGGTTCTATAACATTTAGGGGGTCTTTCCTCCTTTTTCCGAAAATCAGCCAAATTTTCTCAGGCGCCTAACTTTTGATGGGGAGGATTAAACTTGATGAAACTTGTATATTTGAAATCAGAATTAAAATCTGATTCTTTTGATGTATCTATTTGTATCAAAATACCGTTTTCTAGAGTTTCGGTTACCATTGAGCCAGGTCGCGCTTTACTTACAGTTCGTTACCACGAACTGTTTGAAATATTTGATTTTACAGTTGGACGGTAAAGCTTTTCTCTTCATGGGGGAAATTTTTCAACAGTGACTCCACTTTTTATACGATATGGATAATACTAAAGCAGCAAAAAATCATGATTTATTCCGAATCTCAAGTTATTATCCAGTATAAAACCGAGTAAAAGAATTCGTGTTAGTATTCTAGTTTTGAACAACCCTTTTCTTTCTCTTTATTCGCTCCTTAGTTCTAATTTGCATGCATGTATTCATATTATAAAGTTTATAACAAAAAAATAAAATAAGAAACTAGTTGTATCTATTGTTTTATATTTTTCTTACTTTCAGTTAACTCAGGATCAAAGACAGGAGAACCACATTTTTAAAGGAAATTAAATAAAAAAACAAGTTTTTTGAACTGAAAGTAGGGAACGACGTTAAAACTTGAAACGAGCGAAAACTATTCCGTATATGAAAGGGGCCGTCCCCTCCTCAATGCCTAGCTGCTAAAGCAAAATTTTTTTATTTTTTATAAAAAAAAATATGCTTTAAAGAGTAAAAATATAGCGTAAATATCGATGCGGTGTGGATGGGACAGCCCCTTTAAAAAAAGGCAAAAATTCTGCTTGTGTTAAGTTTTAATGTCGCTCCTTACTTTCAGTTTAAAAAACTTGTCTTTTTTATTTAATTTCTGATCGTTTTTTAGTTAATGCAGCTTTTATTTTGGCTCGCCGTCATTGAATAAGTACACAAAATTTGCATAAAAATTTTACTTTTCTTTTGCTAAATGGCAGTCTCTAAATTTGGTTCTGACGTAATTTACAAATTAACTTACGTAACGAACTTCTATATTCGTATATTTTTCTTCTGGCAAAAAATACAAAGTTGCAGATTTTTGCAGATATGATCTTGAAACATATGTTATATGTTTTTCTGATACGCTGAATCTGACGGTGTGATTTTCATTAAAAATTTTTCACTTTTAGGGGATGTTTCCCCCCCTCTTTAAAAAATCAGGTGCGGTTTCTGAGGCTTGTAGCCTTTGATGAGTAATACTAAACTTAATAAGATTCATATATTTAGAATCAGCATTATAAGCCCATTCTTTTGATACATTTTTTGACATCAAAATTCCGTTTTTAAAAGTTTCGATTACTATTGAGCCGCATCGCTTGTTTTTTTTTATTGTTTTTTTTTTTTTTTTATTACGTATATGTTAGTACGTATGTGAGGGGGTTCTCCCCTTAGTCAATACCACGCTCGTTACGTTAAAAATTAAAAAAAAATTTAATTCACAAACCCCTGAATCACAAAGGCCGTTTAATTAGAATAGATAGCTCTTTTGAAAGAACTAAAAAAAAACCGTAGCGTAAAGAGCGAAGTATTGACTTGGGGGAGACCCCCCTCATATACGTAATAATTTCTGTTCATTTTAAGTTCTAATGTTGCTTCTTATTTTCAGTTGAAAGTACTTGTTTTTTTAAAATTTAATTTCTGATCGTTTTTTTAAATAATGCTTGGAAATCCGGCGCCCCCTTCATAGAAATGTCCCTTACCCCAAAGAAACATCCTCCACGGAAAGATTCTCCCAAGTAATCCTCGCCGCCCCCCCCCGTCCCCCCCCCCCACCAGAAAAAAATTCTTCCTGAAAATGTCTATATACGTCCCACTAACCAATACAAGATGTAAGCAATGGGCAAAGTTCATAACTTGCAGCCCTTCCCCGGGGAACTGTGGGGTATTAAGTCATCTTAAAAGATATATTTATTAAATTTTTGAATATTCTAAATAAAATGGCTATCTCAAAATTTTAATTGTGTGACTTTGAGAAAAAAATGAGCGTGGGAGGGGGCCTAGTTGCCCTCCATTTTTTTTGTCACTTAAAAAAGGCAGTAGAACTTTTAATTTCCGTTCCAATGAGCCCTCTTACGATATTCTAGGACCACTGGGTCAATACGATTACCCCTGGGGGAAAAAAAGAGAAAACAAACAAACAAATAAACACGCACCCGTGATCTTTCTTCTGGCAAAAAATGCAAAATTCCACATTTTTGTAGATAGGAGCTTGAAACCTCTGCAGTAGGGTTATCTGATACGCTGAATATGATGGTGTGATTTTCATTAAGGTTCTATAATTTTTAGGGAGTCTTTTCCCCTTTTTTCGAAAATCAGCCAAATTTTCTCAGGCGCTTAACTTTTGATGGGTAAAATTAAACTTGATGAAACTTATATTTTTGAAATCAAAATCAAAATCTGATTCTTTTGATGTATCTGTTGGTACCAAAATTCCGTTTTTTAGAGTTTCGGTTACCATTGAGCCGGGTCGCTCCTTACTTACAGTTCGTTACCACGAACTGTTTGATAATTGGTCTGATTTGGCAAAATATTCAAAATAGCCCAGTTTTTGAGCACTAACCTCATCCTAGATTTTCATTGAATAGAAAAATTTACAAGTAAAAGAAACGGCCTATTTTATTTAAAAGAATCAGACTTGATTTAGATTAACTTAAACCTAAAAATATATCCCATTTTAAACATACCGAAAGTAACCATGTTTTAATGGTTTCTAATTTTACCAGGTAAGGCCGTGCCATCAGCTTTTATTTCTTAGCATAGATATTAATTCATGGTTATCAATAATATTTACATTAATTATTAGTATTAACTAATATTAATTTATTCTTTAATAATTTATTTTGATTAACATTCATTCATTGTCACTTAACTGCTTTACTCTAGTGATACTAGTTTTAAATTTCTAAGAAAGTCATGTTGATGCGTTAAAGTTCCTGACTTTCTTCTGTTAAAATTAAATTTCAAGAAACAACATTTTTTTTTTTTTAATTAAAAGCAAACAGAAAACGAATAAAGAACCTATTAATCAAGAAAGTAAAAAAAACGTCAACAAAAGTGAACCCAAAATCTCAAACTGACATTAGATCAAACAAATTTTCCAGAGATTCTGAAACGCAAGAAGTGTACCTTTTAGTCAATAAATAAAAAAAGTTTTTTCAACTGAAAGTAAGGAGCAACATTAAAACTTAGAACAAACAGAAATGGGGGTGGGGGGGGTGCTCCTCCTCAAAACCTGGTTTCTTACGCTAAAGTTATTACGCTTATGCACATTGTTCTAATTAAACGAACCTTGTGTTTCGGGAGTTCTTCTTAAGAAACGGGGACAAAATCCTAAATTTAGCGTAAAGAGTGAGGTGTTTGAGGAGGAGCAACCCCCCTCATATACGAAATAATTTCGGTTCGTTTTAAGTTTTAATTTTCTCCTTAATTTTCATTGAAAAAACTTGTCTTTTTTATTTAGTTTCTGATCATTTTTTAAATAATGCCAGGAAATCTGGCTCCACCTCCACGGAAATATCCCTCCTCCCCACGGTTACATTCTCTGAACAATTCAATCCTCCTGAAAATTGACCCTTGACAGTTACTCTTAATATCTCCACGCTTAAAATTGAGTCGGCAAAGAGAAAGCAAGACGTAAGGAGAACTTCGTGTACAAATTCTGGAAAATTAGTATAAAATGGAAATCCAGTAGTCTGGAAATCAGTATAAAGTGTCCCATGAAGAATCCATACCCTTGAAACTTCCCTCCCGATGGATAATTCTCCCCAAGGAAAATCCTCCCATCGGAAAACTTGCCCCCTCCTCCCGCGAAAAATGTATGCGTACTTCCCAATAGCAAATACTATACGTAAACAATGGGCAAATTTTTAAACTTAATCCTTTCCCCAGGGGTTGTGGGATTCATGATGTTTCCAAAAGCATAGTTATTCGGCCTTTCAGCTATGCTGAACAAAATGGCTACTTCAAAAGTTTGATCGAACGATTTCGAAAAAAGTGCGTGGGAGGGGGCTTAGCTGCCCTCCAATATTTTTGGTTATTTAAAAAGGGCACTAGAACTTTAAATTTCCTTTGGAAACCATCACCCCTAGGAAAAAGAACAAAATAAATAAAATTTTCATTAAGGTTCTATGACGTTTAGGGGGTATTTCCCCCTTTTTTTTCGAAAATCAGGTAAATTTCATCAGGCTAGTAACCTTTGATGTGTTATACTAAACATAATGAAACTTATATAATTGAAATTAGCAAAATAAGCCGATTCTGTTGATATATCTATTGGTATCAAAATTTCGTTTTTTAAAGTTTAGTTACTATTGAGCCGGATTGCTCCATACTTACAGTTCGTAACCACAAACTGTTTGATTCAATATTTTAGTGTATCTTTTAGTATCGAAGTACTCGTTGAACAAGAGTCCTTTGACTAGTTATGGCAAGTACTTTTATTCTACATGGCTCAAAATCTAACTCTAGTAGTGTGAGGTGACTGAGATACCCCTTGCCTCCCCATTTTTACCACGGAAAAATAACACATTAAAAAAACAACTCGAATTTGGTTTTCGAGTGAGTTCACCTTTCAGACTCCAAATTCAGTCAGCTGGAAAGCAAAGCCAAGGTCAAAAACCTTCAGTCTAAAATGCCTATACAAGAATTTAACTTACCTATAAGAAACACGGAGTTATTTTTAAGAAACTAAGCCTTTTAGCCTTTTAAGAAACTAAGAGCAGAGGTTGCCATCTCTTGTGCACAGGAAAACTGAATAACGGCGAAGACCACACTGCTTTTCCAACATACGAAAAAAGCAAAGTTTTACTGAACAGGGAGCTTTCTCAACACCGAAATTTAATAAATGAATATTTGTTTTTACCTGAATATTAACCTAAACAAATATTTTGGTTGTCAGCCATCAGGCAAATAAAAGGCAAAAACTAAAACAGATACACCAGAAAAAGAAATGTAACTTACTCAAAAGACTTCAATAAAATGAGGGTGCACTTAAACCCAAATGGAATCAGGCAAAATGTTCCTGCAGTTGCTGTAATTATAAAAACTTATCCTCTAAGCTGAATATCCCATAGAGGTAAGGTTGGATACAGACCTATGCTACTATTAACAACTCGTCCCAGCACAAAGCCAATGAAGGCCAGCATGCTGGTCATACCAGTTTATTTTTTACCACGTTTTACTTAGATTACTTTCTCTGTCTGTCTGTTCGTCGCAAAAACTTGAGATGCTTATTTCGACCCATTTTACTTAAATAAAACAATGTGAATTTGTCATCCACAGCAATCATAAAATTATGCTTGTGTGATAAATAGTTAGATATCAATAGGTAGTTGACTGAAACTGTGCACCATGTTTAAATTTTCAGGAAATTTTTACAAGTTTTAGCAGAAGAGTTCACAACATTCATAATATTCAAAACATTTTAAAGTATGTTTATCAAAAGTATTCCACAGAACCGAAAAATTTCCCTTTCCCCTTTTTGCCTTTTGTAAAACGTAGTTAAAAAAAAGTTATAAGGTATTTATTGTGATAAATGACACAAGGCTCACCACTCCTTGACTGATGGTGCATTGTGACAGTTGGGTATTGGCCCCAGGTTATGACACTGGGTTTCACTCTCCACCAAATTTGGCTGATATTTGGCCAACTTTTTCATTACCTATCATGTTGACAAAAATTGAAACCCTTGACTCCATGTTTTTCTCCTCTAGAAATTGATATTAGTATTAGTAATGCACAGTTAGTAATATTAGTTTTGACTAGTTCTTACTAAAAAATTATTGTAAAAAAAGTCACATTTTAATAAAAGAACATAACTTTAAGACAAAAACAGGTCAAGGCCACATCTTTGGATTTCCAGCTGCCAAATTTTACTGCCAACTAATCAGCTGCATAATTTTTCAATTAAAATACCAAGGAAAGAATATAAAAACCAAATAGAAATGGATCTATGACATGTGTAAGACAATAAATAAAAACTGTCAGCCAACAGACAATACATTGTCAATTCAAAGTAATTAGAAAAAACTACAACAATTGCTCAAGGAGTGCCATTTTGATACCAACACTTTTGTTGGCTAAAAGTATAAATACAAGTTTCAGGTTTCATGCTAGATGGCACTGAATGCTTTGTCCTTAAGAGCAAGTTATATATTTAATTTTGCAAGTTCCTCATTTGCTGCAATGTAAATATCTCATAAATCCACAGGTGCTCCTACTGGGCCCTTGACAAGTGAAGATAACTCCCACTGGCAACTGCATGCAATCTACTATCCACCTCTTTTAAGGTCTGCGACAATTCGGAAATTCATGGTCGGGTAAGATTCTTTCCGAATCTCCTTCATTAAATCTAGAGCAGCCGTAACCAACTTGTTTACATTAGCCGTTGGCTTAATATTTAGAAGTCTGTGGCATTTCATCTCTGCATAGGGATCAACCATTTAGATATAGAACAGCCACGCTCAGCCAATCACATGTCTAGAAAATATTGAATTTTTAAAAGTGGCGTCATTAGTTTCACTCGCCACTAAGTAGAATTTTTTTTCCATTTGTTAGTTTTACAATGATTTGAAAATGGCACACTAAAATTGCAAAGACTAGACAAGTATCTTTGTTTTAAGCGACCAGACGTAAACTAACTAGATTTTACCTCTCTTTTGAAAATTGAATTGGTTAGGATAGAGGTAAGATTTGATAAAAGCTTCCCAGAAATAATTAGACAGATATTATGACATCTTTTTAGTAAATCTGATGCCCAAGCCCCACTGTATGCTCACCTATTGAGAAAAAGGCCAAGATTTACGAATAGGGTGTGTTTTTCTTTTATATTCGTCACCTTTATACTACAGAAGCGGAAAAGTGAAATGACGGGAAACTAAAACTTATTTTGTTGAAAAGCCTGTTTCATTATTTTTCGTTCTCTAGTATTATCTGCTAATACTCTGTCTTTAAAAGGTTTTGAGTTTCAAAGTACAGAGTGAAAAATGTTGTTTAAAGCTTCCGTCTGTGACAATGGTAAAAAGAATGTCTTAATTTTTTACTTTAATTGGTATATTCAAAAATTACGCTTGAAAGTCGAACACAGCCCACTTCTCCAAATTACACACGGAATAAGTAATTTAGCGGTTATATTCATTCGTAACTCTGCTTTAATCCATAATTTTGACTATGGATGAGAGTCTTAGTCCATACTCTGAGTCTAGTATTTGATTCTTAAAATCCATTGAAATCTTGATTCCGGGGTCTTTTTTCAAATGCATTACTTTTATTGCTTGCAAAGATTGAATTTTATTAATCTTTTAATTTTGTTTTTTGTTCATTGTTTTTTTTTCACATTGACTTTCCGTGTTTGCTTTTGGTTATTTATTTGTCTTTTTGGCATTTTCCTTAAATATATTTTTTTGTTTGTACTGAAGATGAAAGGCGAAATATCACTCTCGAAATATCACTTTGTGTTTTTTTTCCAATATTTTGGTTTAGCCTTAAACCCCATTTGTGATCGTTTCTTCTTCATTTTAGTGCTATGCATAAGGCAACAGCATAAGGCAACATGAAGACAACACATCTGCGCACTCTCTTCCGCCACTCCAATCTATTCAAGTTTTCGTCCATTGCGTCCAGAGGTTCCCTCGTTACCTTTTCCCATGAAATAACAGTTTCTTTTCAACCCTCTCTCCACCCCTTTAAGTAGACACTTCTTTTCTTTTGACACGATGGCTTAAGTTTATAAGACGTCTACCTTAAAACGAACAGAGATGACAATGGACAATGTTGCCATTATTAAAGCGAAATAAATGAAGTCAAAACTCAAATGAAGTTAACAGTTAAAAGAGCCTTTCCTAAACCAACAAAACCAATATAGTAGTCATAAATGCCCTTTGCCAACATATATTGCCACAAATTAATGCAGTGTAAAAAACCCTCCCATCTCTTTAATGCCAAGGGTGCCCTTTGTGCTTGCCCTTTGTGAGTAAATAAATATATTAAACTGAACGTTAAATTTGTCAAGTTCATTTTCTAAATTTTTGACACTAAAGGATTTAAAAGGAATAAAACGTTGAAAAAATAACGTATTGTGAACTCTGCTGATCATAGTGCTGCATTATATAAAGCACCATGATGTTTTGGATGGCAAAAACACAATTTTAAATTGTGCATGAATGCCAAGCGGCAGAAGTTTAGAAGCTTATCACCCTTGGTTTGTAAAACGTATCCCAGTCTTATTTTAGGCACATATAGTTTATTGTTTAATATACCTCCAGTCAAAAGAGCACCTAAAACTACCCTCAAACTATTTTTCTGGAAAATTTCTAGCACTTTTTCCTCAACATTTTGAAGCGCCCACTTTTCCGAGCCTTGCTTGACCACTATCATTTTTTTTCGTAAAAAATGGGCCAGGAAAAAAAACATAACATTGAAATCACAACATATAATAAAAACACAACATATAATAATAAAAAAAAGACTAAACAATACCTCTTACTATCAAATCAGGCCACGACGCATCTTAACCTGTTTTGGACGACCCAAAAAAAGGACACTTCAACTGTGATACATTCTTCGGAAAAAAAGTAAAAATAAAAAACTCTGACTCCTCCTCCACTCCCCCATCCCTGCTAAACATTTAATCAACAATTCTAAAGATAATAGATTTACTTTGGATCTCAATATTACTGTGCATCTCAATATTTTGATCTTAATTTATCAATCAGTAGATCACCAATTTAGTGCGGACTAAACAATACCTCTTACTATCAAATCAGGCCACGACGCATCTTAACCTGTTTTGGACGACCCAAAAAAAGGACACTTCAACTGTGATACATTCTTCGGAAAAAAAGTAAAAATAAAAAACTCTGACTCCTCCTCCACTCCCCCATCCCTGCTAAACATTTAATCAACAATTCTAAAGATAATAGATTTACTTTGGATCTCAATATTACTGTGCATCTCAATATTTTGATCTTAATTTATCAATCAGTAGATCACCAATTTAGTGCCTTGGAGCACTGCACTAGACAATGTTGCACACAAGAACGTTTGGATTGGCAGAACCCTGCGTGTTGCAATGGAATTCTCCCTCAGAAAGTAGGAATTATGAATATAAGTAGCTTTTTGTTCTTCTTTTGGAGGTAAAATACTGAAATTGGAACTATATACAGAAGATTGACAAATCTCTTGATTTAGGAAGGTACAAAATCGCTTAGCTTAGTTGATGAACAAATAGATGAAATTGTATAAATGGCGACTGTACGAATACATGGCTACCGCACGACTTAGAACTCATTACAAGAATTTTTAAATTTAAGCTTTAAAATATTTAGAATTTTAAAATTTTTTAGTTATGGCTCGGATTTGTTTCTACCTAAACAGGAAAAAAACATCTTAATGTCAACAGCGAAGCCCATTCATCACATAAGCAGACATTTTGCACTGGAATTTCATAAAGAATGAATGAATGAGTAGGATTTTTCAATTTAATGGACAAATAAAAGAATCTTGTGTTATGCAAGTGTGTTATGCAATAATTACGCAATACTATGCAATGCAATACTTACGCAATACTTATGCAATGCAATACTTACGCAATGTTATGCAATACTAAAACAAGTGTGTTATGCAATAATTACGCAATTAATTAAAAAATGGTAAGATGAAATCCTGTTTTATGTATTGAAACACCTAATGTGACCCTTTTTTTTCTTGTAAAACCAAGAATTATTACTAATCCCTTTAATCCGAGCACTCTGGGTCGATTAGTCCAATAAATTAATGTCATTTGGATAAATGAACAATTTTATTTCCCACTAAAAGAGATATGTCACTGAAGGACCAATACCAAAATAAATGCAAACAATATTAAATTAAAGGCATATCAAACAGCTCGTGGTAACGAACTGTAAGTAAGGAGAGACCCGGCTCAATAGTACCCAAATCTGTAAAAAAAAAACGGAATTTTGATACCAGTAGATACACCAAAAGAATTGGATTTTGATGCTGATTTCAAATAGTTAAGTTTCATCAAGTTTAGTCTTAACTATCAAAAGTTATGAGCCTGAAAAAAATTGCCTAGTTTTCGAAAAAAGGGAAAAACTCCCCTAAAAGTGATAAAATCTCAATGAAAATCAAACCATCATATTCAGGATATCAGAGAACCCTACTGTAGAGGTTTCAAGGTCCAATCTGCAAAAATGTGGAATTTTGCATTTTTGCCAGAAGAAAGATCGCGGATGCGTGTTTATATGTTTTTTTTTTTTTATCCCGGGGGTGATCGTATCAATTCAGTGGTCATAAAACGTCGAGAGAGGGCTGATTCGAACGGAAATTAAAAGTTCTATTGCCCTTTTTAAGTGACCAACAAAATTGGAGGGCAACTAGGCCCCCTCCAACGCTCATTTATTTCCCAATGTCACCTGCTAAATATTGTGAGATTACCATTTTGTTCAACATAATCAAAGACTTGATAACCATGTCTTTGAAGATGACTTAATCTTCCACTGTCACCGGGAAACGGGCTCCAAGCTATGAACTTTGCCCGTCGTTTACACATAGTATTTGTTATTTGAAAGTATGTAGACTTTATCAGGAGGGATTTCTTCCGGTAGGGGGGAGTGTCAGAGGAGGCGGCTACGTGGGAGGATATTTTCATGCAGGATATTGTCATGGGAGGAACGGACATTTCTATGATGGGGCCGCTGGATTTCACAGCATTATTTAAAAAAACGATCAGAAATTAAATAAAAAAAAACAATTTTTTCAACTGAAAGTAAGGAGCAACATTAAAACTTAAAACGAACATAACTATTACGTATATGAGGCGTTCTCCCCCTAGTCAATACCTCGCTCTTTTTTTAGTACTTTCAAAAAAGCTATCTATTCTAATTAAACGGCCTTTGTGTTTCAAGCGTCATTGTTAAAGAATCGGAACAAAATCCGAACTTTAGCGTAAAGAGTGAGGTATTGACTAGAGGGAGAACCCCTCATCTACGTAATAAAAATATACGAATATAGAAGTTCGTTACGTAAGTTATTTCGTTATTTACGTCAGATCAAAATTCCGAGAAATCCATTTAGCCAAAAAATGTAAAATTAATATGCAAATTTCATTTTTATTATTCATGTACAGTGGACCAAAATCAAAGCAGCATTAATTCAAAAACATTCAGAAATTCAATAAAAGAAAACAAGTTTATTTTAACTGAAAGTAAGGAGCGACATTAAAACTTAAAACGAACAGAAATTATTCCGTATATGGAAAGGGTTGTCCCCTCCTCAACGCCTTGCTCTTTACGCTAAAGTTTTTTTTATTGTTTTATCAAATAGAGTTCTGAGAAAGAGTCACACTTTAGCGTAAAGAGCAAGGCGTTGAGGAGGGGATAGCCCCTTCCATATACGGAATAATTTCTGTTCCTTTTAAGTTTTAATGTCGCTCCTTACATTCAGTTAAAAAAAACTTTTTTATTTATTTAAGAAATACAAAGGAACAACGCAACTACTCGATCATTGATGCAAGATAAACTCGTTTCCCTTTAAAATTTTATAAAAAAAAACTCAGTATGCCCAACCCCTTGCAGATCATCCGCAGTATTATTTGGTATAATATTTATTACTCATCCAATAGTCAAGATGTCTGTTTGTTAAAATCAGTAATTTCTGAATCCCCTCTACTTTTCCATTTGTGACCTGTATAGAGAGATCTGTATAGGGAAATATCAGATCAATTTCAATTTACTATAATTTAATTACAGACCAATCATAATATCTTATGGTAATAATATACTATAGCTTAGTATAAATTAAGAAAAATAAGGCTGAAAATGGTGAAAGTCAATGTAATGGAATTAACTTTAAATTATTATTGCTAATTTAACAAGTAAGCGTATTTTTCACCGAGATAACAAATGAAAAAGTTCATCTCCTTTTTAGAATCTATTTTGGGTTACCTAAACTGTTTTCCTTCAAAACATACCGAACATACCTAGCTGGACATTCAAAACATACTCGTAGTATGCTTTGCAAAAATTTATACATTGCATCACAAAAACATTGCCATATCTAAGATGGCAAAAGGGAATAGTCATTCGAATAATTCGGCATATTGATAAAAATTTTCGTAGAAAACAATCATTTCATTAAAAATGCTTAATTTTTCATATTTGTTTTTTAATTCAAAGTTTAAGCTTATTCAAACATAATCTTAGTAACATACTAAAATTACTTCAGTAATTGTTTAATTTAAGTTTTTTTTTCAATTTTTAGCGAAATATTTATTTTAAACAAAACATTTGAATATTATCCATATTTCAATGTTGTAATCTTATCAGGAAAGTTCAGGTGAGAGTTTATTGGAAGTTGAATTTCAGACAAATCCTTTATACTTCAACTGTTTTAAATCCATTTATAGGATGACTGCAAGAGACCATGCCCTCTGGTGAGCATGAATTTCTGACAAATCCTATAGTGTTGTTCAAAACTTAAGACCATTCCCTTTAAGTTTTCTGTCACCTTTTTGCTCGCCCTTTTCTCTTATGGCACTACTTATTGAAAAAGGTTTTCAGCCTGCGAAGGTTATGCACAGATTATGGTGAGCATACTTCACCCGTTTTAAATCCATTTATAGGATGACTGCAAGAGACCATGCCCCCCTCTCCATTAGGTGTATCTTTATTGCTAGATATAAGGATATTAGAAGAGACCATGCCTTCTTCTCCTATCGAGCTTCTAAACCTGTTACCAGGTAATAGTTTAATACTAAGATAAATAAGGAAAATAAATATAACAGTGTTTCACTATTTTTATTTTCTTATCCTTTTTCTTATTCCTGTTCTACTATTTTTCCTGTTCCTGAAACATTTTTCTAGTTTTACTGTAGTATTTTTCATTTTTCCTGTTATACTATTTTTCTTCCTTTTTTCCCGTGTTTACTTTAGCACTATTCACCTTAATTATTGTCTAAATTAGTATACAGACCTTGTGAAAAATACTCACGGTCCTTATTACACTTATTTTCCATTTAAGATAAACCACTACACCAACTAAAGGAAGCTTAAAGAGAAGTATTTTATCGTGCGACTATCATTTTTAGGTATGAAATGTTAGCTCAGCCGCAACGTGACCTAACGGCAGAGCAGGCAGCGGAACGTCTCCGATCAGTCTCTTTGACCCACTACAAATTTCAGTCCTGACGGAATGCTGTGTATGAAGAGTGAGCAGGAAATTTGAAAGTTTAAGAAGATTTTTAGAAATCTTTGAAGTGTAAAGCTCGTTTACGTTAACTAATTATAGCTGCCACTATTAAACTTTTTTTTTTTTTTATCAAATTCGGTTCTTTGCTGAATACAAGTAGGAGCTTGGAGGTTCGGTTCGGAAATGACCCTAGGCTATAAGCCTTACAAATGCTAATGCTTGTTGATTTTGTTCTTTTTCTCTCTCTCTGTCCTTTTGACAATAGAACCAAACTGTTGATAAGAAATAAGAGCAAATGATGATGGATAGGCCCATAAAATCAACAAACTTTCGTATATAGCCTAAGGTAATTTATGGATATATTGGGTGGAGGGAGGAGCTAGGACAAAGTTGCTACATAATTGACTATTATAGTTGGAAAGAGCTTTGAAAGTAGAGCCTTATGGTAAGTTTTTCTTCAAAAAATGAAAGAAGAGTAATGGTATGTAAAGTTTCTTTTACAGAGCAAAAGAAGTGGTATCCCGTTCCTCATTAAATACTCTTTCCGATTGTTACTTTCACAATTGCCACATGCCTCCCTATGAATTATAATTTTCTCTTTTCCTCGCCATCATCGTTGGTTGCATAACGTTTTCCTCACCATTATCACTGGTTACCTCTGCTAATCATTCGTCCAGCCAAAGATGAATTTTAGGGTTAAATATTCGAAAAACTGTTTTTTCGATTGCAAACTAACTTCCTACTGATGATTTTTGCTCCAAAATTTTAAGTTCATCAAAGGCAGCGCGCTGGCGCTGCCTAAGTAAAGAACGATGTGGGCATAATGTGTATTTTTTGTTTTTTTCTCCATACCCGGGCACTTCGTATCGAAGGAGTTGTCGTAGAAACTTCGAAAAGGGCTCATTCGATTGGAAATTGGAGTGGCTAGTGTCCTTTTTAATAGTCGAAAGGGATTGGAGGGCAACAAGCCCCCCCCCACGCCCCTCATTCCCCCCAACATATCCAATCAAAATTTTGAGATATCGATCTTGTTCAGCGTAGTTGATTTCCAGATAGAAAATGTATTCTTGAGGAGACAACTCCTCCATAACCCTCTGGGTAAGGGTTTTAAGATATGCCCTGAGGGCATATAAGAACAATGTTGGCACAATGTACTATTTTTTTTCCTTCAGAGATGCGTACTTCATAAGGAAGGGGTCGTCTTAGAAACTTCAAAAGAGGCTCATTAGATTGAAAATTGAGAGTTCTAGTGCTCTTTTCAATAATCGAAAGTGATCGGAGGGCAACAAGCCCCCCCCCCCCACGCCCATCCGTTCCCTAAGCACATCTAATCAAAGCTTCGAGATCTCCATTTTGTTCTGCATAGTTGATCTTCTCATTGAAAATATGTTTTTGAGGAAGAAACTCCCCCCCAACGCTCGGGGCAAGGGTGTTAAGATATTCCCTGACGGCATATAAGAACGAAGTTGACACAATGTACTATGTATTATTTTTTTCCTTTAGAGAAGGGCACTTCATATGGAAGGGGTTGTCTTAGAAACTTCAAAAGAGGCTCATTCGATTGGAAATTGAGTTCTAGTGCCCTTTTAAATAGTCGAAAGTGATTGGAGGGCCACAAGCCCCCCACGCCCATCATTCCCCCAAACACATCCAATCATAATTTTGAGATAGCCATTTTGTTCAGCGTAGTTGATTTCCAGATAGAATATTTGTTTTTGAGAAGGACACTCTCCCAAAACCCTCAGGGTAAGGGATTTAATTTATACCCTCGGGGCATATAAGGCTTTTATAGAAGGCTTTGCCATAGAAACTTCAAATCAGGCTCATTTGATAGGAAATTCGGAGGGCTAGTACCCTTTTTAATAGTCAAAAGTGATTGGAGGGCAACTAGCCCCCCCCCACGCCCATTATTCCCCCAAACACATCCAATCAAAATTTTGAGATAGCCGTTTTGTTCAGCGTAGTATGTTTTTGAGGAGGAAATTCCCCCACTACCCTCAGGGCAAGAGTTTTAAGTTATACCCTGGGGGCATATAAGGTTTTTTTAGAAGGCGTTGTCGTAGAAACTTCAAAAAGGGCTCATTCGATTGGAAATTCAAAGGACTAGTGCCCTTTTTAATTATCCGAAAGTGATTGGAGGGCAACTAGCACCCCCCCACGCCCATCATTCCCCCAAACACATGTAATCAAAATTTTGAGATAGACATTTTGTTCAGCGTAGTTGATTTACAGATAGAAAATATATTTTTGAGGAGGACACTCCCCCACAACCCTCAGGGCAAGGATTAGAAGTTATGCCCTGGAGGCACATAAGTTTTTTATTGAAATCTTTGTCATAGAAACTTGAAAAAGGGCTCATTCGATTTGAAATTCAAAGGGATAGTACCCTTTTTAATAGTCGACAGTGATTGGAGGGCAAGTAACCCCCTCTCACGCCCACCTTTCCCCAAACACATCCAATAAAAATTTAGAGATAGCCATTTTGTTCAGTGTAGATGATTTCCAGATAGAACATATATTTTTGAGGAGAACACTCCCCCACAACCCTCATGGCAAGGATTATAAGTTGTACCCTGGAGGCATATAAGGTTTTTATTGAAATCTTTGTCATAGAAACTTGAAAAGCGGCTCATTCGATTTGAAATTCAAAGGGATAGTGCCCTTTTTAAGAGCAAATATCGATCGGAGTGCAACTAACCCCCCTCTCATGCCCACGATTTCCCCGAATGCATCCAATTAAATTTTTTAAATAGTCATTTTATTCAACGTATTTAAAAGTTTTAGAGATTAGGTTTTTACGAATGACAAACCCTCCCCCAAAAGCCCTCAGTGCAAGGGTTGTAAATTATGTCCTGGGTCATATAGTTTTTATTGAAAGCGTTGTCGTAGAAACTTCAAAAGGGCTCATTCAATTGGAAATTGAAAGGGCTAGTGCCTTTTTTAACAGTTGAAAGTGATTGGATAGCGACTAACGCCCCTCTCATGCCCACCATTTTCCAAAACACATCCAATAAAAATTTTGCAGGCCAAACTTTAAAGTCTTAAAAAACGAAGGGATTTAAAGTATTATTTTCTTTTTCCCTGAAAAGACCATGTCAATATAAAACAAACAGAAATTAATTTAAAAAACTGTTTCCACAAAATAAGTTTTTCAAAGAAAAGTAAGGAACTACATTAAAAAAAAATTAGCAAAATTAAAATCGAATAATCTACCAAGCTTGAAACTACCACAATAAGCATCGATAAATAAATGAATCCCAAAACGAACAGACATTACAATAATTCACCAAATCAAGCTAAGAACAAGCAGAAATTAACATAAGTTGGGCGCAAAACCCCCATGCCTTCCCAATGCCAGAACAAAATTTGTACTTTACTGAAAAAATACAAATGAATGTGCATTGTCAGTTTAATATACATATACTGATATTTAGTAATCAAAATGTTTATATTATTTGATTTATTAGAGTTATAAAAGTAAAAACATTTATATTTTTTCAGTAAGGTGCAAATTATATTCTGACCTTGGGAAGGCATGCGGGTTTTGTGCCCTACTTATGTGAATTTCTGCTTGTTTTGAGTTTCATTTATTTATCGATGCTGATTTGTGGTAGTTTCACGCTTTATAGATTATTTGATTTTATTTTTGCTAATTTTTTGTTTAATAGAGTTCTTTACTTTTCCTTGAAAAATTTATTTTGTGGAATAAGTTTTTTAAATTAATTCTAAAATAAAGCAGTAAGTGACGATGTTGAGGTGATCGAGGCTCAAATTCAAATATATCCATCACCAGATCTTCTATCCATGCTTCCAAATCGAGATTAAGCTCTTATTAAATTTGAGCTTTAACTTATAAAAAGAAAGAAAAACCACCACCTGCCACTCAAACTATAAGAAATTCAGTCAACTGTTTGTAGTTTAGCCGAGCTTTTTTTACTTCTTAATTTTGTTTTCAGTCTCGATCAAAAACAAAGTTAAACACCAAGGCCGTATCCAGGGGGGGGGGTAGGGGGGGTTACCCGGTTTGAACCCCCCCCCCCCGAAATTTTTTACCGACTCGAAAATAAGTAAAACCTAGGTAAAAATCAGTAAAATTAGTCGAAAACTGAGTCAAAAATTAGTAAACCCCCCTCCCCCCCCAAAAAAAAAGTCAAAAATTAGTAAAACCCCCCCTGAACGAAAATCCTGGATACGGCCCTGTTAAACACTAAAGTAAAAAGCAAACAAAAGCAGGCACTTTTGTTTCTGATTTACTTTTTGGTTTAGGGTCATACCTCGTATATTCTTACAACGAATCCGTCCGGAACTAGGACTTTGTTCAATTTTTCAACGCGGTTAAGGTTTATAGTCCCTGTGTAGTTTTTCTTGTCTTAATTTTCTGCCCTCGAACACTTTTAAAATATTAACAACATCTTGCAATTTTACTATCATTTCATAGTTGAGATTCAGTTCTATCCATTTTCCGAAATATGTTTTGAAATTCTCTGCACACGGTTTTTTCGATTAAAATATTAGTTGAAGTTCAAGTGAAAAAAGAACAATTTTACAATTTTGTGTGCAGATTTAAATCCTCCAAGAAAAATTCAAAGTTATTTTATAATTCTGGTTTGAGAATGGATAGAGATAAAATTTATTAATAAAATTATACAAGTATCCGTTTTTTTGTGTAAATTATAGCTGAAGCTTTGTCGCTTGTTTTAGAGGGAACATATACCTCAAATCTCAGCACAATAATAGTTCAATCGCAAAGCAGGATCACAATCAAAAGGCATGTTTGTTGGAACAAATGATCATTCCGAATAAAAAACAAAACTCAAAAGTTCGGTCTGATGTCAGGAGCGCGTGTCCTAGGTCAAAAATTGGCACATGAAGTGGGTTGGCTACCCAGCCCCTCTGAGCTTTCAAAGGGGCGCTGGAAATTTCAACATCCTCTAGAATCAATCCACTCTTCAGTTCTGTGACCATCCTTTCTATACAAAGTAACAAGAAGGTAAAAATACACGAGAGACACGCCACTCTTTACTTAGTCTATTGTTGATTCTGATAGACCACTGTTATGTTGCATAACTGTAGATAAAAAAAAAAAACTTTTTTTGTAATAGTTCTGAATCTGTTCTAGTTCTGATCCTTCTGATTCTAGACAACTGGATAAACAATCGTATGGGACAAAATACGTATATTATTTTGTAATAATCCTCTGCTTAAGAAGCCATAAGAAATTTTGACAAGTATTTTAATGAATATCATTTATTGTCACTGTTTAATATTTTGATACCAAGAATTTTTTTTTTAAAGCTTATCAAGGTTGCCACCTGTAGCACGAAAGTGATAAATGTAGCACTAATGCATCATGTGTAGCATTGTGGCACGTGCTACGTTGAATGTAGTACTTTTTATCTTACGTGATTGAATTTTAGCATTTTCGTGATATAATTTTTTCCATTTGTTTTGGACGAAATAATAAGGAGTTTGAAAAAGGAAAAGATTTATTAAAAAAAAAAGCGAACGACCTTTTTGCTGTGTTTGTTTTGAAAGATTGGCACGAACTTTAATAAAATCGGACATGGGCGATAAAAAGTTTTAAATAATTGATTCGGTACTTATATAATATAACGCCTAAGTTAAAATCTTCATCTAAGTAGAACCTGTTTCTCTGACTAATCCTAATGAAATATCGCAAAACATGATGAAAATATAATAGTTTAAAAACAAATTTGGCCTATATATTTGCACATCAGGGGGGGAGGGGCTATAGCGGGTCTGCATGTAAAATGTGTTAGGTACAATTATTCTGCATATTATAAAGTAAGAAATGTTTTCGAACTTCACACTTTCCAAAAATTTTACGCCCCCCCCCCTAATGTGCAAATATAGAGCCCAAATTATATATATTCCATCTATTCTTTCACTTGTCTCATGCCAAGCTGAAAGAAACTAACAAAGACACCGGTTCTACAGTTCGTCAATGGTTAAAGAACTTAACATAGGAGATATAACATAAAACTATCATTCATTCTATTAGAGATAAAAAAACAAACAAGTTTTTTCAACTGAAAGTAAGGATCAGTAGCGGAGACCCTTGACATTTCAGGGATACACCAATATATGAAAGACAACTGGACTAAATTCCGAACCTACATCTAAAAATGGCCTATGACGATAATATATTACTGAGCCAAGGGAAGATATAACAGAAATTCTATTTTTAATATATTTTCTTACAATTCAAGAGTATAAATATAGGTTACACTTAGACCTACTTTAGAGAGGGCTGCAGAAAGGGAGAAGTTAGCAGACCAGGTGCTTCTTTTTTCAGCTTTGGAAACAAAAATAAATAGAAAAGTTACATCTGTCTGGCAAATAACTTTTTTAAATATTCCCCTCCCCCAAGAAATTTTAAAGGCTTACTCCTCAGAATGATTTTTACAGGTCGAACTCCAAAAACACAATATGTTACTCTAGCGCCCTCTTTCATGCTAGCCCTTTCTGTGATAAATTTTATCTGATTCCTACCTTTCAATCGAAAAATACAAATTTTTTCACCAATTCTATCGTTTCCAAAATTCAAGTTCACATAGAATATAGGTGGTCTTGTTAAGATTTTGATAAGATCGTTGAAAAGAACAGAACTTTCAAAGTGTGTCCACAAAAAAGAAAAAAACGAACTGGACCCAGGCTCTAGACCCAAATAATGCACTGGACCTGGCGACTGAAAGGATAACAAAAGAAAAGATCTTGATCATGAACTTCAATGCATCATGAGCTTCAAGATCATGAACAAACTGAGTTTCAGATTTTCCAAAATCAACAGCGCCAATTGAAGGGGACTTCCTCTTGGACTCTCAGGGTTACAAAGAAGAACTCATCTTGGAAAGCTAACTACTAGTTCAAATTCTCTTGGGGATTCTTCATCAGCAAATGGATTTGGCTTTCATCAGCTTTGGATTTTTTATTTAAACTTACGTCTAGAAAGAAACAAAATCAAACATTTTCCTAGAGAGAGGGAGGAGAACGACTGATTCAATTTTGATTTTTCAGATTATTTACGAAGCAAAGTCCTTTGTTTAGTATTTATTTCATAATCCTTTTACATTAGGATGAAGGAGAAATGGCTCTTTCCCAAAAAATGCTCCCTGTAAAAAAAAAACAACCTTCGATAAAAAAAACTTAATAGCATCAGTGGAGGGGTCGGAAGCTGGAGACATACTATTTGAAAAATCGTTCCAAACCGTGCGAATTTTAATTGTATTTGTTCCTTAAAAATTAGTAGCTAATGTAGACAACAGTGTTTGTTATAGGTATATATATATATATATATATATATATATATATATATATATATATATATATATATATATATATATATATATATATAAGCCATAATGGCCCCTACTACTGCCTAAAGGGCAGGAGCATTGGGGAAAATCTTCCCAATTTTATAGGAGAATTGAAAAATTTAAGGAATTCATAAGAATTTAAGGAAAAAAAAAGAAATTCTGGGGGAGCTTTTAAAGCTGGGGGAATCCCCAAGACTAGGACTAAACCATGCAACTCATTATCTATAGGTCTGATAAGTGTTTTTTCAATCATGATAAAAACGGAATTAAAACGAAAATATAACCACTGGCGAAGAATTTTTTGGTATATATGACATCATGTGAAATTACACATGATTTCGAATGAACCCGAAAAGCTAAAGCAAAAAGCAAGGGGAAATGTCTGAGGTAATGATGCAGGAAAATGAAGCGCAATGGGATCTGCGGTTAGAAGACATGTGACAAGGATTAAAACGGTTCACAAACAAAAATAATAGACAACAAAACATGCGGTTAGAAGATAAGAAACAAGAATGATCTCATCGAATCGTAAACGAAATCTGAGGTTAGAAGAGATGCAGCAGTGAGAATCACGAGTCCCAGGAGATAACAAATCCTATAGAATGGACGATTCTTTGATAAATTAACAGAAAGGATAAATTAAACTCACGCCAGAATTTCCTAAATTAAACTGAAATCACTGATTCGACACCTGATCATTTAAAACCAAAGAATAACATGATGATTGCGCTGTGCCGGGGCAAGCTTGCGCTGTGCCGGGGGCTGAAACCCAGGAGATATACATGAGTATCTTGACAAGCTTATTCTTGTCTTTTAACCAAAGTTTTTTTTTGTGCTTCATTTTGGTTTTTGACTAGATACGATTTTTGTTGATGCATGCCTTCTAAACAAATATTTCTTAATTCTTAATTTTTGTTTTGATTCGTGTAACTCTCGTTTTCGGATGTCTTCTACCCGCATATTTCTTTGTGATTCATTTTTGTTTTTGATTCGTCGCTATTCTCGTTGTCGCTTGTCTTCTAACCGCCCATTTCTTTGTTATTCGTTTTTCATTATTTTTTTCTAGTCATCTCGACAACTGTAGTGACTTATTTTTCGTTGATGCTTTGAAAAATAAAACAAACTGCTCTTTTACCTATTATCATCTACATGACGTGATAACATTATGAATAATTCGTAGCTGAAAAGGTGTCAGCTCTTTACAGGGTTGTCAGTCATGTCAGCAAAAAATTACCGCATCCTAGTGGCTATGACCCACTCTGTCGAATTCGAGGGGTGTGAGCTCAAGCCACTTTGCGATAACAAAATTCCGAGCATCTTATTGGTAATATAATTTTTAGATAATGTGTCTGAAATTCTATTAATAATATAATTTTTTAGGTGTTTTTCTAGTTCCAATTCAAAAGGTAGAATTGGCACCAACACAGTATAAACATTTTTGCATTTTATAAAAATAATTGCAGATTTTGAACTGAGGTTATTTTTTATGTAGCATTGTATCATTTCAGTCATTTTATAACAAAGTAACTAATATCTATAACAATAACTAATATCTATAACAAAGTAACTAATATCAAAGTAACAAAGTATCTAATAGTAACAATTATATACATCTGACACATAGTCTAAATTTCTTCCTTACTTTTTTTCATTTAAAACATATGACATGACGTCGTTATATATTAGCGGTGCTGACATTAATAATATAGGTTTTACTTTTTACGTCATCTTTAGTTATAACCTACGGTTATGACGTCATTCATCATCTTGTATGATGTAGTCTGAGCTAAAGTAGTCTTGACATGCTAAAACACACAAGTATGGTCTTAAGGCTAATCATTCAATTGAACGTTTTTATTAAGTACTCAAAATTCATATTTAACAATAATTGATTGACTGATTCAAAAAACAAACACATGTCCACAAAATTATGTCAAGAATTGAGTGACATATTGCTTTTTAGAAAGAAAAACTTTAGATTCTTGATTTACCTGGAATATGTCTTTGCATAAGGAAGTTTTGAGAAAATCAAACAAACAAGAGCTTGACTAACTACGATGGCAGAAAGGGCAAACTGGGCAGAGGGTATTTACCTTTTTAGTTTTGAAAACAAAACAAAATATATAAAAGTACCATTTTTTTTGCAATATTGGCAAGTTACAACAACAAGTAAGTAAGTAATCAGATTAACGAAGTTTCTTGACTACTGAAGTACCTGTTTCAACCATACAATGTGTTACTAGCTGGAAACGAACTTTTTTAAACATCCCCTCCTCCCCCAAGAAATTTTAAAGGTTTTTCCCCGTCCTCAGAACAATCTTTATAGGCCCTCTTGAGCCAGGAGTACTTTCATCTTTCTGTTATTGCATAAAAATGGAAAATTTCTTACTTTTTATAATGAATGATACAAAAACTTTCCTTCAAAAAATTTCAATTTTTTCATGAAAACTAACTTTTTCGAAATTCAAGATCACAGACAAAACATAGGTGGCCTTGTTAAGATTGTAATAAGATCGTTGAAAAGAACCGAACTTTTAAAATATATCCTCAAAAAGAAATAACGAACTAGAACCTGGAGGACTTGGAACCTGGAGGCTCCAGACCCAAATAATACACTGGACATGGCGATTGAAAAAATTACAAAAGAAAAAAACTACGCTTCAAGATCATGAACAAACAGAGTTTCAGATTTTCCAAGTCCAACATCGCCAATGGAAGGGGGCTCCACATTGGATTCATCAGGCTTACAAGGAAGAACTCGTCTTGGATAGCTAGCGACTAATTCAAATTCTTTTGGTGATTCTTCATCAGCAAATACAAAATAATATACATACTGAAAGGAAAAGAGAAAACAATTGAAGAAAAAACATAAAAAAGACAAACATGAAAATTGTATCTTAAACTGAATAGAAGAGGTCCAGATTAAGGCCTAAATAATTAACGCAGACTATTAAGTCGGAGTGTTTATTTAAACTAACCTCGAGGAAGAGAAGTAATCAAACATTTTCTTAGATGGGGGGGGGGACTGAATTAAACCAGATTTTAAGATTATTTTCCAAACAAAGTCCTTCTTTTAACATTTATTTAATAATCGTTTTACATGAAGGCGAAAGAGAAATAGCTCTTTCTCAGAAACTACTTGTAAAGAACAGAAACCTTATATTTTACTTAATTACATCAGTGGAAGGTAGAGCTAGAGATCTATTATTTGAAAGATCGTTCCAAACTGTGCTAATTTTAATTATATTTGTTCCTTACAAATTAGCTCCTATTGTAAACAACAGTGTTTGTAATATATATATATATATATATATATATATATATATATATATATATATATATATATATATATATATATATATATATATATATATATATATAGAACCGGGAGCCCGGCGGCTTCGCCACTTGGCCCCGGCACTCGGCATGCTTCTATATATAGATTCTCGCTGTCGCTTGTCTTCTAAACGCAAACAAATTGAGCCTTTTCTTGATGTCATGACGTCCAAATGAACCTTAAATTAGAAGTGGTGCCTTTGTAAAATTACATTTTTTATTTTTTATCGTTATGAAAGACATATCGTTAAAACTTTGTTTCTTTTAATTGTTCAAGTGGTGGGACAAAAACTTCTTTTTCTTCCAACAATTTATCTAGGCCGTATTTTTGGTTTTCAAAAGTATGGTAACCTTATCCATGTCAAAATTCAAACCCAATCATCATCGCTATCATTTTCAATTTGCTTGGTTCGTTTTACCTCGGCTTATCTTTCGTCATTATGAAATACATATCGCCGAACCTTTGTTTTTTAACAAGAGTATGGTAGGCACTGATGACCTTATCCATGTCAAAATCCCAAACCCAATCATCATCGCTACCATTTTCAATTGTGACACGTTTTGATTCTCGCTGTTGAGGTTGATTTTCATTGATTCGCTCACATATTCGATGTCGCATGTCTTCTAACCACGTGTGTCTTAGCTCTTCATTTTCATTTTTGACTTGCTCATAAGCTCAGTGTCACATGTCTTCTAACCGCATGTGTCTGCTCTTCATTTTCATTTTTGTCAAGCCACCACTGTTCTTCTAGCCACATGTGGATTTGCTCTTCGTTTTCATTTCTGACTTGCTCACATGCTCGGTCTCACATGTCTTCTAACTGTGTGTTTCTTTGCTCTTCATTTTCATTTTTGACTCGCTCACTTGCTCGGTGTCGTATGTCTTCTAATCGCGTGTATCTTTGCTCTTCATTTTCATTTTTAAAACGCTCTAATTGTCGTTTTCACATATCTTCTAACCGTCTGTGTCTTTGCTATTTATTGTCATTTTTGACACATGTTTGGATTTTGATTACTTCAGACAATTTAGCAATGGCCTTTGCTTTAGCTGTCCGTATTGGTGTTGGCACAATTGATGGTCCAGGTTGTCGAATTTCGCATCTTATCACGTTTGATAGTTCAGGTGTTGGTAATCATTTATAGTAACTGCAACTGCAAATTTTCGTTTTTGGGCCTTCCGATAGATATTATATTTTATAAATAACTATTGCGTTGGAAACTCAACAATCTTATTTATGCTATGCATTACATCATATAAGAGAATGCTCATATGATGTCATAAGAAATGCTTATAAGATGTGCTTACATAGTATATGACGTCATTTGCAAAAACCAAACTTAAGGCTTTTAACGAATTTTCTCAGACTTCTGACCTGAAAAACTTCAGAGCTCCATTAAACAAAAAATTAGCAAAAATAAAATCAAATAATCTACCAAGCGTGAAACTACCACAAATCAGCATCGATAAATAAATGAAACCCAAAACGAACAGAAACTACAATAATAAACAGAGTCAAACTCAAAACGAGCAGAAATTAACATAAGTTGGGGGCAAAACCCCTATGCATTCCCAAGGCCAGAACAAAATTTGCACTTTACTGAAAAAATATAAATGGTTTTACTTTTATAACTTTAATAAATCAAATAATATTAACATTTTGATTACTAAATATCAGTATATATATATTAAACTGACAATGCACATTCACTAGCCCTTTCAATTTCCAATTGATTGAGCCCTTTTGAAGTTTCTACGACAACGCTTTCAATAAAAACTTTATATGACCCAGGGCATAACTTACAACCCTTGCCCTGAGGGCTGTGGGGAAGGGGCTATCATCCTTAATAACCTATTTTACAAAATTTTCAACCACGCTGAACAATATGGGTATCTAAAAGTTTGTATGAGAAGTATTTTGAGAAAAGGTGGGCAGGACAGGGGGGTTATTTGCCCTCAATCACTTTCGGATTTTAAAGACTACATTAGCCCTTTGAACTTGAAGTCGAATGAATCCTTTTCCAAGTTTCAACGACAAAGAATTCGATAAAAACCTTATATGCCCCCTAGGCATAACTTATGATCCTTTTCCTGAGGGTTTTGGGGGAGCGTCCTCCTCGAAAATATACCTTCTATCTGGAAATCAATTACGCTGAACAAAATGGCTATTTCGAAATTTTGATTGGATATGTTTGGGGGAATGATGGGCGTCGGGGGGGGGGGGGGCTAGTTGCCCTCCAATCACTTTTGACTATTAAAAAGGGCACTAGCCCTTTGAATTTCCAATCAAATGAGCATTTTTTGAAGTTTATATAACAACGACTTCTACAAAAAGCTTATATTCCTCCAGGGCATAAGTTACAACCCTTGCCCTGAGGGTAGTGGGGGAGTTTCCTCCTCAAAAACAAATATTTTACCTGGAAGTCAAATAAGCTGAACAAAACGGCTCTCTCAAAAATTTAATTGGATGTGTTTGGGAGAAAAATGGGCGTGGGGGGGGCAGTTGCCCTTCAAACACTTTTGATTTTTAAAAAGGGCACTAGCCCTTCGAATTTCCAATCGAATGAGCCTGTTTTGAAGTTTCTACGACAACACCTATAAAAATCTTATATGCCCCCAGGGCATAACTTAAAACCTTTGCCCTGAAGGTTGTGGGGGAGTATCCTCTTCAAAAAAACATTTTCTATCTGGAAATCAACTACGCTGAACAAAATGGCTATCTCGAAATTTTTATTGGATGTGTTTGGGGAAAATATAGACGTGGGGGGGGGCGGGCTAGTTGCCCTCCAATCCCTTTCAAGCCCCCCCCCCCTGGAAAAATGATGCTGCCTTATATTTTCGTTTTGAGATTTCTATTATACAGCATTGAAAGTGCCAATTAGACCAGATAAGCCCCCCCCTAAAATTCAGCTTATGGGCGTGCATGTATATTTGGCTTCACAAATTGAATGAAAACAGCTGATAAGAAACTTTATGGTGACTGAATCCTAAAGGTTAAGATACTGAGTTGAACCGCTTTCAGATCTAATTTCTAGAATGCAACAATAAATTTCACTAATCTTAAATATTACCGAATTTATGAAATTTCACACTAGCATTAAAAATAAATAAGGAAAATGGCAATCTAAACGCAAGAAAAATTCACGTGACTCGGAAAAAATTCTCCAGAGGTACGAATCAACTTTGCAACCAAAGAACTTTACAGCCTTTCAGTAAGACATTTGATGTAGTTCAAGAAACAACTTTAAAACTTCCCACCGACGAATGATCCCTACTTGTATCACCCATGCAATGGCAGTTCTGTCCTCACGCGCCCGGGGCAAAATCTTGATTAGCGCCCCCCCCCCAAGTCTCCCAGAAAATTTATAGGCAAATTTTTTACAAAATTTTCATTTATTAACAAAATAATTTTCAATGCACTAATTAATTGATAATTTATTCTTTAATTGTTTTAATTTAATTATTTTTATTATTTTATTGAATTGACTAATGAATAATTTATAGATTATTTTCATTTATTGACTGTGCCCTCTACTTCATTAATAAAATTTCAAAAATTACAAAATGATTACCGGTATAACCGTTAGATTATTTGTTTTAAGTTTTGCGCCGCTAAATTTCTAAGCCTAGGACAATGACCCCCTCTGTCCCCCATAAAGCCGCCTCTGACCCTATGTTCATATTAAATGGTCTTCCAAGGGATGTTATCCTTGTTCTCCAAAACCCATCTGTTCATTTCTTTAAAAAGAAATTCAAAACACTCAACTGCACGGAGAAAACACTGATTTCGGAAACAAGGCACCATGAATTTATTCATAAAAATAAAAATGATGTCATAATACGAAATACAAAATATGAGGCCATAATACAAGATCACACATGATTTTAAAAGTAAATAACGAATAGTTCAGAATAAACGTTATTTGACGATCATGGGCTATCTATTTCATAAGTACTTTATCCAAAACACACAGAGGAGAGAGAAAGAAAAAGAGAGAGTGAACAAGAGAGAGAGAGAGAGAGTGAACAAGAGAGAGAGAGAGAGAGAGAGAGAGAGAGAGAGAGAGAGAGAGTGAACAATAGAGAGAGAGAGAGAGACCCATTCATCCCAAAACAAAATCCAAAGCCTTTATTTGTAGTTAATAAACTGATGTCATTGAAATAAATGTCTCGGTGTTAACATTTTATTCATTAATTAGTTCAAAACTATTGCAGACAAATTATTGTGTCGCTGCGGTTTAGTCTTCCCAAATATAACCTGTAAGCACTTGTTGCTATCGGGGCAGATAACCATCAAGGGTAGATATCTGTTTCGGGATATTTAAAACTGAACTTAGTCAAAGAGGCTTCAAAATAAAATTTATTTCCGTTGATCATAGTATTTTTGTTATCTCTTAGCAGTGATTCTCGCTCTAAGAGAAAACTCTATTTTATGTGCATACATAAGATCCATTCAAAAGCATTGACAAAAAAACTTAACAAAAAATATAACGGAAAGCATGAAAGGGTGGTTATAGTTTCAAGAGACTTAAATCTGACACGAATGGCAGGCATAGTCCTGGTCACTAGAGCTGCATGCATAGGTTAAAGGGCCAAAGGGGAAGAAACTTATTTCAAGACACAAGCAGGGGAATAAGTTTGATCACAGGTAAGTATAAAAGCGGTTGCCTCACCACATGAATAAGACTTATTGCTATCAAACTTCTATTATTACTCCGAGAAGGTAAAAGAATCATAATTTACATATCATGGCCTGTAAACAATTCATGATCACGTTTTCTTGCATGTGATCAAAAATTTCGTCGTATGAGAATTAGATCTACGGAAGGAAGTACCTGGGTTAAACCATACCGGTTAAAGCGGTTAAAACGGTTAAGCTGGGTTAAACCAGCTGGGGAATAAGTTTGATCATAGGTAAGAATGAAAGCGGTCGTCTTACCACATGGGGACAGAAGGAAGTACCTGGGTTAAACCATACCGGTTAAACCGGTTAAAACGGTTAAGCTGGGTTAAACCAGCAGGGGAATAAGTTTGATCATAGGTAAGAATGAAAGCGGTCGTCTTACCACATGGGGACAGAAGGAAGTACATGGGTTTAACCATAAAGGTCCCTACTTTTGCCCAAAGTGCGCTTACATTGGGGAAAATCCTTCAACACTTTATAGTAGAATCTACAACTGGAATATTTAAGGAAAGAATTACTGAGGAAAACTCTAAAGCCTGGAAAATTTCTAAGACTGGGACTAAACCATGCAACGGTTTTTCTCTAAAATTAAGATGAGTTTTTTCACGTCTTTATGTGTTTGATATTAAGTGCTGTTGCTTATTGGCTTTGATTTTTGTTCGTTTTGTAAGGGCCTATAATGGCGTTGCCATAAATAAAATACAATTACCATTATTATTTATTTTTATTGCTTGAATTCAGAACGCTTCATCTGAAGGTTATAAGTTGATCAGTTGATCAGGACTTTGATAAAAATGCAGATTTTATAGTCTTAAAAATATCTGAACAATCAAAATAGAGGTTTTGCAGAAAAGACCACAATCAAGGTGTACCCAAAACTTGATAGATTACGGCCAAAGAAATCAGGGTTTGCCGGATAAGCAACTAAAATTATTCAAAAACACACTATGAAAAAATCAAGATGATGGTTATATCTTAAGGGCTAGGCACACGTGGCTGATTTCGGGAACCAATTTCAGCAAGGGTATATTCCCTGTCGAGTGATTATAATTAACGATACTAAGAGGCGGGGCTTGGTGACGTTTTTCGGTGATTAATCATCATTAATTACGATTAATATACGATAATCATTAAATAAGATTAATGATATGCCTAAATCTCTAAAGCCCTGGTACATTCCTTGTCTAGAACATAACCCTTTACTAGCAAATGTCGACTAAAGACTAAAAACTCACTTTCAAAGAATGAGATCTTAGAAACCGCCTCACAAGAGATCTACCATCTGGCAACCTTACGGCAACTTTGACGCACTCTGAATGAGAAGGATCAGGCTCATCAGGGACCAGTTCACTGGTTTTTTTTCTTCTCTCCTTTAAATCCTCTTGCATCTCCTTTTCTTTCATCTCTCTTTCTGCTATTTCTTTTTCGAGTCTTTCCTTCGCCTCTCTTTCTCTTTGCCGTTTTTCCTCTTTCTCTCGGTCAGCACGTAACGATTCTTCGAACGCTTCGTCTTGTTCTCTTCTGATGGTCTGGTTTAAAGCTCTTTCATTCCTAAAAGGAGACTAAATAAGACTTTATCAAGCATTTGGAAATGGCCTAATAGGAAATAACGGAAAATTAACGAGTCTGAAAAAAATAAATAGCCAATTAACCCGAATAACATTTACCATCCTGAACATATTCTCTCTATCCATAAAATTTACCCTAAGAACCGGAATTTCTGCTTTTTTGATATTATCAGACTATAGTAAAAAATTCACCTGGTTGCAAGATGGTACTGCGTATGGGAAAAAACTTTCACTCGAAAGCTTAGCAGCTTGGAAATGTGTGTTTGCAAAACTTCTCAAGTTTTGGCAAATGCCTATCGAAAGAAAACTTACATCCAAAAGCTTACCAGCTTAGAAATTTTTCTTTGGAAAATCTTTTTCAGCTTTGGGAAATGCCTATGGAAAGAAAACTTTCATCCAAAAGCTTAACAACTTGAAAATTTTTATTTGTCGATTTTTTTTTAGGTTTTGGCAAATACCCAAGGAAAGAAAACTTTCATCTAAAAGCTTAGCAGCTGGGGGAATTTTAATTTGATAAAATTTATTAAGGAATATATACATAAATGCGTCAACATTTAATATTTTAGGGCTATTAAGCTTTCGAATTTTACCCGTAACACTTTCAATGTGCTAAACAAATTTCGATAACTAAGCGTGAGCAACTGTTAAGATGATACTACGATGAATACGTACAACAATGATAAACGTGTAAATTTCTCTTCAGAAATAGGTGCAGACGCAAATAATGGCAAAAATTCACATTCATTTTGGAAAATACCGCGAATAGTGCGCACAACAATAATAACACTAAAGGAAAACACTGTTGTAGTTTTCATAATAAAATTAGCATTGAATCAAAAAGAATAGCTATCAGAGAAATGTTTCGTCCCCTCCAATTGTCTTATTTCCACTACTAGAAAGACTAAGAACGGAGAGGAAGGCTTGGTCTCTTTTAACCGTCTTTATACAAATTAAGACAGGGTAAAATGTACTCTCCAGAATTTGAGGGTGCACCTAAGGTACAGAATTCTTTTGACCTTTATTTTATCTATGAAGACGGAGCTTTGAAGGGAGATTGAATTACAGCTTTCTCTGCTACAATTTGTTTCATAAAAAAAAAAAAAAAAAAAAAAAAAAAAAAAAAAAAACATTTAATCTCAGAAGTGAGTCAGATTTCAAGCCTCCCTCCAACCTGTATCTAGGCATGAGCATTATTTGGTTATAAATACCAAAAAAGGGTTAAAAACCTAACTTAACCTAATCTGGCCCAAAGTAACCAAACATAACCTGTCATCGTCAAACCTTACATTAAACTTGAAAAAGTTGACTGGCAACACTGACTAGATCAAATAAAAAAAAAGAGTAATTTCTGATATTCACCAGTGAATGTCGACATTCACGAATTTTGGACACTCACGGTAGCGCCAACACTATACAACTCCGATTCTTGTAAGTTACCTATACTCTTTGCCTAATACTTCAATAGAAATGTTTCACCTTTCCTCCCTTGGTACGAACAGTTCACACAAATACATCACAAAAGGAGGTATTCAAGCTGAATCAATTGTAATGCAGAGATTCAACAGAATCATTTTGTGTTAGAATAGATCATTATTGTGTTTGATGTATGTTCTATTATCGGTTCAGCTTGATGGGAATCAAGCTGAACCAATATCATATTGATATCATATTGAGCTGTATTTTTGCACAGTGTAACCGGTTTTTTCACTCAGAGAAAAAAAAACCCACTAAAATAATCACTTACAGAGAGAGGAGCAAAAAGGAGAAGAAAAGAAAATAATAAAATAAAACTATAGAATATAAAACTAAATAGATTGAATAGACTCAAAAAAATAATAATAAATAAATATAAACAAAAATTATTGACGATGAAAATTTCTTGAAAAATTCATTTGATAATGGATCTATGTCTTCCAAGAATTAACTAATGGACAGTAAACTTATAAAATTTAGTAAAATTTAAATTTATATAACTAATGGACAGTATTATTTACATAATTTAGTAAATACAATTTGGTAAAATGTAATTAATTTACAAATAATGTTCAGTAAATTTGGTACTTCAGTTGAAATCCTTTACCTTTCGTCCCTTGCAACGATAAGAAACGCTTCATTATTTTCTACAACTCTCTTCACTCTATTTACAAACGGCTGGGGTTCTAAATATTCTTCAATTCGGGAAGCAAGGGACATTTTATTGTTTTTCAATACAGCAATTCCAGTAAATGGATGTCTATTACCTGCCAATGACCGGAATGCTGAATATCCTTCATATTTCTTGACTGAACACGACCAGAATATGAAATTTTCGTTTATATAATTCACCACATCTGGATTAGTCAGTGTTCGCCTAAAAATAAAGAAATTCAGAGAGTAATTTCCAAACGAATGAGCCTTTTTTGAAGTTTCTACGAAAACACCTTCTACAAAAAACCGTATATGCCCCCAGGGCATAACTTACAACCCTTGCCCTAAGGGCTGTGGGGGACTGTCCTCAAAAACATAATTTCTATCTGGAAATCAACTGCGCTGAACAAAATGGGTATCTTAAAATTTTGATTGGATGTGTTTCGGGAAATGGTTGGCGTTGAAGGGGTGTTAGTCACCCTCCAATCATTTTCGACTATTAAAAAGGGCACAAGCCACTCCAATTTCCAGTCGAATGAGGTTTTTTGAAGTTTCTACGACAACGCCTTCTTTAAAAACCTTATATGCCCCCAGAGCATTACTTAAAACCCTTGCCCTGAGGGCTGTTCGAAATTGAGAGGGCTAGTACCCTTTGTAATAGTCGAAAGTGATAGTCCTCCAAACACATCCAATCAAAATTTTCAGATAGCCATTTTTTTCAACGTAGTAGAAAGTTCTGGAAATTAGGTCTTTGAGAATGACCCCCCCCCCGCACTCAGGGCAGGGGTTGTAAGTTATGCCCTGGGGGCATATAAGATTTTTATTGAAAGTTTTGTCGTTGAAACTTCAAAAGGGCGCATTTGATTGAAAATTGAAAGGTCTAGGGCCATTTTTAATAGTTGGAAGTGATTGGAGAGTGACTACCGCCCCTCTCATGCCCAAAATTTCCCCAAATAAACCCAATTAAAATTTTCAGATAGCCATTTGGTTTAACGTAGTTGAAAGTTCTGGAAATTCGGTCTTAGAGGATGACAACCACCCTAACAGACCTTAACCCGCTACGGCCCACTGTCCTACTTATAGGACAGCTGGTTTTAATTTTTTTGTGGCTAAATTTACACTGAGAACAATTTGCTTTTAGTGATAATGGCGTCCCTGGTGACCAAGCTATCTAGGTTAATTTTTCTAGGTCAGTTAGGTTAATTTTTCTAGGTATCTAGGTTAATTTTTGATCATTCAATATCAGATCAGTGATGTTATTTAAGTCACAATTAGCATAATTGCACAACGGTAGTTTTCAAAATTCGGTAAAAAATAGTTAGAATTCCCCTAGACAATAGTGACTTTGATAGCAGTTAGACAACTGTATATTGAACCGTATTCCTGAATAAAAACAGACCTGACAAGTAAGTTCATAGTTTTACGGCTTTTTACGTTGATGTCATATTTATAGGACAGTGGGCTGTAAGGGTTACTTTTTGTACGTGAAATTTCAAGGATTACGTTTTTATTGCTAATTTCACTTGAGATTAAAAAAAAAAAATTTAATGAGTCTTTGGTTGATTCTTTGTTTTGACAACTTGGGGAAAACTTAATCTACGCTTTTTTTGGTTTCAGTCATAATTCTCTCTGCAATTTTTCTTCCGAGTATTCACCTATGCGTTTAGTTTAGTTGTGATATCCATGTGTGTTTTTCTTGTTTTCTCTTATTATTAATCCGTTTTTTCCAATTTGATCGAATATAAGTAAAAGTAACAACAATAATGTGGGTTCTTTATCATCCTTCAGCTTTAGCCTATTAGTCGCCATGGAAAAAATATCTATAAATTTTTCTATGCATTTTTCTTCATCTTCCAGATTTCTGAAAATGAAGACAAGAAACCCCTGCATTTCACTTAGCGAAGCTCTAGACCTCCTAGAAGACGAAGAATTTGCATGTAAAGATATTCAGGTTGTTGTCCTGCCTCCTGATCCCGATCAAGCATCTGATGAAGATGAAGGAAATGACGACAACACGGCGGTTCCGATTGTAAATGACGTCCCGGGAACTGTTGAAGTAGATTTCAGACCAGGTCTTCTCGAAGAAAAACAATTTGAAGATATCGACAACATCATCCTCACAGAAGAAGAGGGTGCATCAACTTCGAGAGGTGGGCCACAGAAGAGGCAATTCAAAGCCGTGAACCCGAAATGGAAGAAGCAAAAAGGAACCTTTCCTTGGCGAAACTTGGGCGAGGAAGCAGCTAAGGCGCTTGAGAAAACCTAAGAAGCAATAGAAGGAAAAACATCAGTAGAAGTATTAGTTTCGTTTCTACACGATAAATTCGTTTACCTCATTCCTCCTAAAACGGTTAGATATTCTAAGGGCGACATCTAAGGGAAACTTTGACTTCACTACATCAGCTAACGAAATACGTGTGATCATGGGAATACTGATTTTTTCGGGCTATAATAGATTGTATTCCCAAAGATCTTATTGGTCAGTCGATGAAGATCTTGGAAGTGACCGGGTCAAGCAAGCAGTGTCCAGCAATCGATTCATGAAGCAGTGTCCATGAAGATAAAAGAGAACATCCGCTTTGTGGGTAACGATACAGTTCAAAGCCTCAAGATCAGCGGGATTCCCAGGTGAAGCCCCTCTTCGACATAATCAATGTAAACTTTAAGCAGTTTGGAATTTTCTCTCAGCATTTATCCGTTGACGAAATGATTGTGAAGTCTTACGGGAAACATAGCCTGAAGTATTTCATCCGAGGCAAGCCCATTCAATTCGGATATAAACTATGGGCTATATGCACTTCAAATGGCTATTGCCTTCAGTTTCATCTGTACTCGGGGAAGGAGCCTAATGCCCCTTCTCAGACTGCTAAAGAAGGCCTAGGGTCTCGAGTCGTGAAAAGACTTTTGGAAATTGTTGAAAATGGCATCAGCCACGAGGTATATTTTGAAAATTTCTTTACAAGGAGCTGGCTTTCGAGCGACTGGGACGGTTAGAGAAAACCGATTGGCAAGGTGCCCTTTCCCTTCCAACAAGGATTTTAAGAAGGAGCAAAGTGGAGCATATGATTATCGGTTTGATGCAGCCAACGATATATTGGTCGTAAAATGGCAGGACAATAACGTTGTCTCTGTAGCATCCAACCATCTCAGCCTAGATCCACTAAGACCGGTTGAAGGAAGAGTTAAGGAACAGATGGGAAAGACGGCAGTGCAGCAGCCACATCCACTCAGGCAATACAACCGGTACATGGGTGGAGTTGATTTAAATGACTGGCTTGTCAGCAAGTATGCTGTTTCTATTAGAGGAAAGAAATGGTATTGGGCTCTATTTGTGCGTCTGTTAAACATGGCTGTCGTCAATGCTTGTACACTATTCAATATGGTGGTTGACAAAGAAAAGGAAACGACTCTTGTAGATTTTAGACGGGAGGTCACACGAGTCCTTTTGAAAACAAATTACGGAAGAGGGGAATCAAGGCCTTCAATGTTAGAAGGAAGACCAGTTTCTGTGCCACCAGTGAGCACCTTATATGACAGAATAGGACACTTCCTAGTGAAGCGCGAAAAGCAGCGACGATGCCAAGGCAAAAAAAAAACAAGAAAAAACCACTGAGCTACTGTGAGAAATGTGACGTCACCCTGTGCACTGGCTGTTTTGCGTCTTACCACACTAAGTTTGGATTTCGTTTGGTTTTGTGTTGCATTTAATTCCGTTTTTGGTATTAAAAATATACTTGATGAAATCGTGTATACTTTTATACCACTAGAGCCCACTAAACCGGAAACAGGAAAAATCTATAAATGCATTTTTGGCTTACTTATGTGATAAAAAAGACTGGTGAAAAGGACAACTAGAATCTCCGACATTTTTTTCTTGGGCCTTAACGGGTTAAGTTAAGGATTGTAATTTATGCCATGGGGGCATATAAGGTGTTTATAGAAAGCGTTGTCGTTTCCAAAAGGGCTCATTGGATTGGAAATCGAAATGTCTAGTGCCCTTTTTAATAGTCGAAAGTGATTGGAGGGCTTGACATTTTTATAGTAAAGATCGATGTGGGTATAGTGTAATATTTTTTGTTGTTGTTGTTGTTTAGACCAGGGAACTTCGTATGAAAGGAGTTGTTGTGGGAACTTTGAAAAGGGCTTATTCAATTGAAAACAGAAAGGGTTGATGCCCTTTTTAATAGTCAAAAGTGATTGGAGGGCAACTAGTGCCCCTTCCACTCCCACCCTCCCATTTGCCCATTATGTTTAAAAACTAAATGTTGCCTTAAGATTAAATCAAAATGCACTGTGATAATAAGGCATCTCAGCAGTATCCCAAGAACGACTGAGGGTATTATGTTCAAACTTTCGGGGCTCTTAAAATTTAACCAAATCAAAATAGCGTAAGTATATCCAAGCTATCAAAGAAAGTTAACAGATTTTTTTGCGAATGGTATCAAGTTTTCTATTTCAGGTCAACTAGAGGAGGTATGAAACTAAATTAAACAGTACTATTTGTGTCCAGATTTTTAAAAAGGTATATGTTGTCAAAAATTGCTGAAAATTTTTCTCCAGCATACAAATAGCAGGCCAAACTATAAAGTCTTAACAAACGGATAGATTTAAAGTATTATTTTCTTTTTCTCTGAAAAGACTATGTCAATATAAAACGAACAGAAATTAATTTAAAAAAAATTTCCACAAAATAAGTTGTTCAAAGAAAATTAAAGAACTCCAATTAATAAGAAATGAGTAAAAATAAAATAAAAAAATCTACCCATCGTGAAACTACCCCAAACCAGAATCAATAAATAAATGAAACCAAAAACAAACAGAAATTACAATAATTAACCAAGTCAAACTCCAAACGAGCAGAAATTAACATAAGTTGGGTGCAAAACCCCTATGCCCTTCCAAAGCCCAGAACAAAATTTCTACTTTACTGAAAAATACAAATGAATTAGCATTGTCAGTTTAATATACATATTCTGAAATTTAGTAACTAAAATGTTAATATTATTTGATTTATTAAAGTTATAAAAGTAAAAACATTTATATTTTTTCAGCAAAGTGCATATTTTGTTCTGGGCTTGGAAAGGCATAGGTTTTTTTTTTATTTCTGATGTAAATGGGAGGTAAGTTTAAACTTTACCCCCACCCCCCTAATGTGCAAATATATACCCTGAATTGGTATATAGGGGTGGGGGTAAAATCCGTTTCCGACAAAAATGACCATTATATTTGGAAAGAGCATAAAAGAAGGCATCGAGTGGTCACTTTATTCACTTTATTCGTAAGTCAATAATATGATTTAGTAAATATTTACCAAATTTTCTTCCATAGGAGAGAGTATCCGTACTTAGGCATTTTTTTTTGTTTCACTCCGACTCCCTCATTCTTTGTGATAAGAAAACAAAATTTCTCAGCATCTTTCGCATTAACTAAGAAAGTTATCCCCAAGGCTTAAAACTGGGAGCTCATTCAGTTTTTGAGGAAAGGCACTAATTTCACAACCCCCCATTTTGTCACAGCTATGGAATGGGCCTTTATAGATGGGACAAGAGGTAACCATACTTGGGATAGACCCTAGTATGTAATCTTGATACAAAACTCAGCTATTTAATAAATAATGGAATAAAACTATAAAATAGAAAGGAAGAAGTACAATTGTGAAAAACAAGGATTAATAAAAGCATTGTTCATGTGTTTACAACATATCAAATTCTCATAGGTCAAGAGGAATCACAAATTGTGCTGCTTGTCTTGTAGTCTGTCCTGAAGGCTCGGGATTCGGCAAGAGAGTTGTGATATCAGTGAAACTATGCCAGTAGGAAGAATCAGTAGGGGTTTCTTTTTCAAGAATCAAAACAAAATCACCAAGCATTTAAAGCAGAAAAAGGAGGGCTCCTCTCAACTGAAGGTTCTTCATTTGGATCTGTTTCATTGGATCCTGAAACAACTTCCAAAACTGAAACCTCCGCTGAACTGCTGTCACTTTGAAGAAAGAGTGATTTCTCATGATTTTTCAATTTTAAACAAGGGTTTGTAAGAGCATCTTTCACGTTCTTAGCTTTTGAAAGTATAACTCCTCAGACTTCTATTTCTCTGGAGTATCCATCAGTATTCTACAGACTCCTTTTGGTTGACTTCTTTATGTGGCCTTTCTCAGACGTGCTTTTGGATATAACCTTATCATGACAGGTGAAACTGTCTGGATTGAAGTGCAGGTGACTTAGTGTGTGTTGAGAGGCTAAACCTCCCTCTTCTTCCGGATTCGAGGAAGTCATGTCTTCCTCTCTTGGCTCAGATGTAGGCTCACCAAATGGTTGATCAGTTACAGTAGGTGGCAAAACGTTGTCATTGACAAAAGTATCATCATTAAATGGAAAAATACCTGTTGCTTGAAAAACTGCAGTGATGTTTGATGGGATGAATGAAAGAGCGTAAGCAACGCCAAGAAACTGAGGGGTATCATACAGAGAAATTAGAAATTGCTTTGGTATAATGGGATTTCAAAGAGTAGAAGACCCCAAGATCAAGTGGTTGCAGCTTGTGTGACGTACGTGGAGGCAAGGTTAACATGACCACGTGATTATATTTTGCTACCTGTATGGCTTCAACTGATGAGATTACTGATTATCAATAATAAGTAGTTGGGACTTCTCTTTACTTAGCGGTACAATAGAGAAAAAGTAATGAAGAAACTCGATGAACACTGAAGCTGTAGTTAAACCACTGTCACTAATGCAAGCAACAGTACCAGGTGGAGCCCCTAAAATAACCCTTGCTGTTGTCTTTTTCCTTGGGAATACCACCATTGTTAGAATTGAGCTTCCAGATGCTGAAACACATGCAAGAATAGTCTCACTCTGTCCTCTATCTGCAGAAGTCACTCTTCCAACTCGATTTATTCTCAGAAAGAATCTTGCGTGAAAGTTGTAAGGTGGTCAAGGCACTCTCATTCATATTCTATATACTCTTGGGAGAGAAAGCATACCTGGTCATAACACCACGTAGCTTGGAGAAGAAGACAATAACATTGCAGTGGTTGAAACTGGTTACCCTAGAGTGGCTAGTTGCTTAAGCTTTTCTGAGTGAAAGGCCTTGATTTTGTGACATAATCAAGAATACCATTTCTTTCATAGACTTTTCTTGTCATCCCAACTTGAAGGATACAACAATCTATTTTTTCTTGCATACTCATAGGCTATCTCACGGACGTCTAAGATGTCAAGATACCTTAACATGTCAAAGTAAAATAATCCTGGTTATTCTATTTCTGTTTATAGTTGCCATACATAGGACATGTCCCAAGTACCAACACTTGGGACATGTCCTAAGTATGGAGCCAAATATTGTCACCTAAATAATTCAATTTTAATCTTAAACGATAAAAAGAGCTCTTTAGACCCACTAATTCCTTTTCATAAGTAACTAATGAATAAGGAAGTTAAAGTAAATGGTAACTTCAAACCTACATCTTCCTAAACAGTTCACAGAACTTCATAAAATGTTTTTGAGAGTTTATCTTAAATTCAGAACCCATCCACTTTAACACAAAATAATGACTTCGGTTTTGAAACTTTTGCAAATGTCATCTATTGTAAAGTTGCCGTTGCGCAGTTTTTGGGGAATTTCTTAGAATGGGTGTCTTTTTAGATCTGTTCCTAGCATGGAACGTCCCAAGTATAGATACTCTTCCCTACTAACAATAAGTTTTTTAAGGCGTCTGAAGCAGGTAAAACCGGTTATTGTGCCACAAAAGGGGCAGTTTTTTTTTCATCCTAGTTTTTACTTAATATCAGCAATGTTCTTTTCTTACACAAGACTAATTAATTTAATGTATTCATCTGGTACACCATACAATGTTAGGACCTTCATTATAGCTCTTCTATTGTCTGAACTAAACGTTTGCTCTTAATCTATACAGCTAAGGACTAAAGGGGTCTCTATAATTAGCACACTCACTATTATCACCTTTCTAATACAAGGGATGAAGACAGTAATTGTTTTCTTTCCAGTGTTTGTTACAAACAAATTCAAGTTACGACACATAATTTTTGCTTTTTGGTTCTTAAATGCATTAAAGTCTTGTTTTGGTGAGTTTGCTTTTAGAACCGATTTTTTTTTCCATGCCTGCATATCCGACTTTTATAGATGTCAAGATTTTCCCTAAATCGTTTAGAAGGTGGGAGGAGTTCTTTCGTGATCTCAAAAGATAAAAAAAATTAAGCCCATGTGCAATCTGAATGGATATATGCTGAGCGCGACACTTACTTTACTAAAAAAAATAATATAAGAGCAAAAATAGAAAAAAAAACAACTTACTGACAAAACCTCTTAGACTCCTGATTATCAGGGGAGTGAATGTACACCATCAAAAAGATCAATTCCCGTTTTGCTGCAGCCAGTGCTTGGTTATAACCACCTTCAAAAAAGGTGGGATGAAGGGTTCCGAATTCCTGCTCAAATTCTCTTTTATAGGAAGACATATCTTCAGCTACATTTGTAATTGCTAAAAGAAGAAACAGAATATGAAACAATTTGCTAAAAGAAGAAATCTATCTTTTTATTCTAAATAGCCACAATGATATCAAAATGACCTCTTTATTCCGGTGTCATGTTTACAAGCCATTAAATAAAAAAAACAAGTTTTTTAAACTGAAAGTAAGGAGCGACATTAAAACTTAAAACGAACAGAAATTATTCCGTATATGAAAGGGGCTGTCCCCTCCTCAACGCCTCGCTCTTTACGCTAAAGTTTTTTATTGTTTTAAAAAATAAAGTTGTGAGACAGAGTCAAACTTTAGCGTAAAGAGCGAGGCGTTGAGGAGGGGACAGCCCCTTTACAGTAAAATTACAGTAAAATTTTGAATTGATGAGCTTTTAGCAATTACTGTCATTATGCATCAATTATTCTGTTTAATTTATTAGTTCTTTTCAAGATTGGTCAAGACAAATTAAACAGAAAATTAAACAGAATAATTGGTGCATAATGATATTAATTGCTAAAAGCTCATCAATTCAAAATTTTACTGTAATTTTAATATTTATTTTCAATATTAAGTACAAAAGAAAACATTTGTAATATAATTCGTTTTCAGTAAAGCGCCGATGACGCAGTAGGTTTTAGGCTTCTGCAGTGAGGCTAAACCCAAACTCTTGTTTGTAGTTATTTTTATTCGATTCAAACTAGATTTGCATATTCAATTTAAGTTTCACTCGTTTTAAGATTTATTTATTCATTTACATTAATATATATTGTATGCTTGTTCGCATTGATTGTTTATCTAATTTCTGTTCTTTTTAACTTTCATTTATAATTTAATAGCAATATATTTCTTTTCGTTTAAATCTTGATTTTCATGTTCAATATAATCATTATTTGCTTTAAGATATATTTATTGATTTATAATATTAATTGTTGCATGTTGTTTGCTATGATTTTTTATTTAATTTTTATTCGTTATGAGTTTCATTTATTCTTTAAGAATAGTTTCTGATCGTTTTGAGTTTGAATTTTAACAGGTATCTGTATCTGCTGAGCTTAAGTTTAAAATGGCCTTTATTTTTCTTTGAAAACTTATTTTTCGGAAAGTTTTTTTTTTAATTAATTTTTGTTCGTTTTTGATTGTAAAACGTTTTAAGTTTTTATGGCATGGGGAGGGAGGTGCTTACTGTCCAATAATTATTGACTTTAAAAACGGATCTAGAACTTTCAATTTAAATCGAATGAGGCTTTTTTCAAAGTCTATACAATTACCTCTTTGATAAAAACCTTATATATGACAATAAAAGTAGTAAGTACATATGGAATTTGCTTCCTTTACGTTCCCTGGCAGCTTTCCAAGGCAGATTACCAGACTAGTTATTTGGCAATGTATAATGTGGTCAAAAAGGTTTTTTTTCTGTTTTTGTTGTCAATTGCACAATGAATGTACGTCATGAGTTCACGTGCACATTCTTAAAAAAAAACTGGAATGATATAAAGTAGTCAAACATGTTTTGAGCGCATGCATGAAATTATGTAACTCAACATCCGTTTTTTATTCGTCCTTGAAATAATGTATAAAATGTTGATGCACTACAATTTAATTTTTATTATGTTTTTAAAGTTTCTGAATACACATACAATTACACAAGCTGTCAATCACCCATGTGTTATCCACAGTTCCATTTTTGAAGTCTGTGGAAACAGTTTGACGTGTTCGGTGAGATTACGTTCCTTGGCGTTTGATTGACATTTGCAAAAAAGGGGTAATTAGTGATTGGATAATTTTTTAACGTGAAATCTCTGAATAAAATATTTTTGGAGCATGTACTTGACGATGGATAAAAGGGTTAAGGTGATTAGCAATTACGAGCAAGGATCCCCCCACTCGTTCCTGGCAGCAGGCTACACATATCAAATTGCTGTACTGTGGGTTAGGTAACATGATTAAACACGCTTTTACAATCGGAATTCATTGATTGACATTTGCAAAATAGTGGTAATTAGGGATTGGATCATTTTATAATGTCAAATCACTGAATAAAATATTTTTGGAGCATATACTTGACAATGGATAAAAGGGTACAGGTGATTATCACTTACGAGAGAGAATTCCTCCACTGGTTCCTGGCAGTAGGCTGTGTACATCAAATTGCTATACTGTGGGCCAACTTGCTAGCAAAAATGGATTCTACGGGTTTTATAGGAATTGTTCATTTTGAATATCTTTCGTGAAATGCAAGATTTGGAATATTTAAGTAGTGTTTTGTTGTGCTTTACCTTGTCACAGTTACATTCTCTTGATTTTTCAAAAGTTCATTTTGAATATCTTTCGTGAAATGCAAGAGTTGAAATATTTCAGTAGTACTTTGTTGTGCTTTACTTTGTCACAGTTACATTCTGTTGATTTTCAAAGTTCATTTTGAATTTCTTTCGTTGAAATGCAAGAGTTGGAATATTTTCCTAGTGTGTTGTTGTGCTTTACCTTGTCACAGTTACATTCTCTTGATTTTTTGAAGTTCATTTTGAATTTCTTTCGTGAAATGCAAGAGTTGGAATATTTCAGTAGTGTTTTGTCGTGGTATACCTTGTCTCAGTTACATTCTATTGTTTTTTCAAAGTTAATTTTGGATTTTTTTCCTTGATATACAAGAGTTGGAATATTTCAGTAGTGTTTTGTCGTGGTTTACCTTGTCACAGTTACATTCTTTTGATTTTTCAAAGTTCATTTTGGATTTCTTTCGTTGAAATGCAAGAGTTGGAATATTTCAGTAGAGTTTTGTTGTGCTTTACCTTATCACAGTTACATTCTGTTGATTTTCATAGTTCATTTTGAATTTCTTTCATTGAAATGCAAGAGTTGGAATATTTCAGTAGTGTTTTGTTGTGCTTTAACTTATCACAGTTACATTCTCTTAATTTTTCAAAGTTCATTTTGAATTTCTTTCGTGAAATGCAAGAATTGGAATATTTCAGTAGTGTTTTGTCGTGGTTTACCATGTCACAGTTACATTCTCTTGATTTTTCAAAGTTCATTTTGAATTTCTTTCGTGAAATGCAAGAGTTGGAATTCTTCGGTAGTGTTTTGTTGTGCCTTACCTTGTCAGTTACATTCTCTTAATTTTTCAAAGTTCATTTTGAATTTCTTTCGTGAAATGCAAGAATTGGAATATTTCAGTAGTGTCTTGTCGTGGTTTACCTTGTCACAGCTACATTCTCATGATTTTTCAAAGTTCATTTTGTATTTCTTTCGTTGAAATGCAAGATTTGGAATATTTCAGTAGTGACTTATTGTGCTTTACCTTGTCACAGTTACATTCTCTTGATTTTTCGAAGTTCATTTTGAATTTCTGTCGTGAAATGCAAGAGTTGGAATATTTCAGTGGTGTTTTGTTGTGCTTTACCTTGTCACAGTTACATTCTGTTGATTTGCTTAGTTCATTTTGAATTTCTATCATTGAAATGCAAGAGTTGGAATATTTCAGTAGTGTTTTGTTGTGCTTTACCTTGTCACACTTACATTCTCTTAATTTTTCAAAGTTCATTTTGAATTTCTTTCGTGAAATGCAAGAATTGGAATATTTCAGTAGTGTCTTGTCGTGGTTTACCTTGTCACAGCTACATTTTCATGATTTTTCAAAGTTCATTTCGGATATCTTTCGTTGAAATGCAAGAGTTGGAATATTTCAGGAGTGACTTGTTGTGCTTTACCTTGTCACAGTTACATTCTCTTGATTTTTAGAAGTTCATTTTGAATTTCTTTCGTGAAATGCAAGAGTTGGAATATTTCAGTAGTGTTTTGCTGTGCTTTACCTTGTCACAGTTACATTCTGTTGATTTTAATAGTTCATTTTGAATTTCTTTCATTGAAATGCAAGAGTTGGAATATTTCAGTAATGTTTTATTGTGCTTTACCTTGTCACAGTTACATTCTCTTAATTTTTAAAAGTTCATTTTGAATTTCTTTCGTGAAATGCAAGAATTGGAATATTTCAGTAGTGTCTTGTCGTGGTTTACCATGTCACAGTTACATTCTCTTGATTTTTCAAAGTTCATTTTGAATTTCTTTCGTGAAATGCAAGAGTTGGAATAATTCGGTAGTGTTTTGTTGTGCTTTACCTTGTCACAGTTACATATTCTTAATTTTTCAAAGTTCATTTTGAATTTCTTTCGTGAAATGCAAGAATTGGAATATTTCAGTAGTGTCTTGTCGTGGTTTACCTTGTCACAGCTACATTCTTATGATTTTTCAAAGTTCATTTTGGATTTCTTTCGTTGAAATGCAAGAGTTGGAATATTTCAGTAGTGACTTGTTGTGCTTCACCTTGTCACAGTTACATTCTGTTGATTTTTCGAAGTTCATTTTGAATTTCTGTCGTGAAATGCAAGAGTTGGAATATTTCAGTAGTGTTTTGTTGTGCTTTACCTTGTCACAGTTACATTCTGTTGATTTTCATAGTTCATTTTGAATTTCTATCATTGAAATGCAAGAGTTGGAATATTTCAGTAGTGTTTTGTTGTGCTTTACCTTGTCACACTTACATTCTCTTTATTTTTCAAAGTTCATTTTGAATTTCTTTCATGAAATGCAAGAATTGGAATATTTCAGTAGTTTCTTGTCGTGGTTTACCTTGTCACAGCTACATTCTCATGATTTTTCAAAGTTCATTTCGGATTTCTTTCGTTGAAATGCAAGAATTGGAATATCGTTTCTTCAACTGAAAGTAAGGAGCAACATCAAAACTTAAAAACGGACAGAAAATAGAGGCTGTTTCCAAAAGATTTAGGATTCATTAACTTTAGTGTTGCCAGTCAAAAGCTGAGTTTGAGAAAACTGCCTGATTATCGAAAAATGAAGAAACACCTTCCAAAAGTCGACAGGAATGGGATTGTCTTGAGGGGGAATTTTCTATGGAAGAGGTGGAGGGTATTTTTACGTGAAAACTTCAACCATGCCCAGCCCCCCGCGATCAGAAATTAAATTATACAAAAAGTTTTTTCAACTGAACGCAAGGAGCAACATAAATATTTAAAGAACGGACAGAAGTTCGAGGCTGTTTCCAAAAGATATAGGATGCATTAAAATTTTCAAATTTATTTATTTTATTTTTATTTTTGTACATATCTTAAAATGTCAAAATATGCTTACGGGTCTAACAATTGTGCTCTATGATTGGTCAGAGACACGATGTGGCTTTCCCACTGGTATTCTATGACCGGTTATCGACACTAGCTAGTCTATTGCATGTATTAAATCAGTCTTTTTTACGCAGTGGAACGATAAACACATAAGTGATATCTTTAAAAAAAGTGAAGATGGAACATTTTAATAAATTATGTTCACATAACAAGGTTATTGTAGCATTGAATACCGACAAGGAGAAGTATTTAAACTATGAAACAAGTACAAGTGGTAGCACTATTGGAAATGTATGCATGCATTGTCATGACAGTAAGGAATTAAATTTCTTTGGAATACCGAAAAAATTCAACTGTTATGATGGTGGTTATGCGAGATTGAGATCTCCAGAGATGATTGCACTCAAAGAGAATGCTAACATAAAAATAATTGTTGATGATAGAGGACAACTCCTTGCTACTGCTGCATGTAACACATTACCTACGGATACACCCAATCATCAACTTCGGGTACTAGCATTCAACGGAAGGCTAATAAAAGAAAGGCTTACTCTGCTACTAATATCGTAAACCATATCTTGTTTACGTGCCGAAACTGTTACCTGTGCAAAAATAATGTGTTAATAGACAGTGAAATTGCCATAAAAATAAAAATGGCATTGTAAAAAAATATCACTACGGAATATAAAGAAGAAACGATGAAAAACAAAGCACCAGCAAACGTTACTGGCATTGATCAAAAAATCAATGAATCAAATAATACCAAAGGCGAAAAGCATATTGAGCCTGTTCATGAGACACCAGTAAAAATTGTGTATGATTCAAAATGGAATAATGATTATTCTACTGATTAGGAACTAAGAGAAGACAATAACTCCATTATCAAGAGAGAACATGGTGAACTATTTTATGGAACAGATTCAAAATGTCCAAAGTTAATCATTGATATTAATAATGTATCATAATATATTTTCGTATTAATATTCTACATAGCATTATTTCATTAAAAATATTACATTGGTATGTGTTAATTATTTTTTAGAGTAAGCTAGCATATCAAGCGTTTAGAATGTCCATTAAAACATCAGAGATGTAAGAAAAGGAATTTGCATACATCTATTGTCAGACACACTGTTTCCGTAAAATCTGATCTAATAAGGGTTTTTGACCGTAAACTCTAGGTTTTGTAAGAAAATTATGGAAAATACAATTCTCTGGTTCAAATGTGAAACTTAGGTCTATTTTTGGATCGAAAAATAAAACTATTTCTTTAAAATCTGAGCTAATAAGAGTTTTTGACCGTAAACTCTAGTTTCTTGTAAGAAAATTATAGAAAATACAATTCTCTAGTTAAAATGTGAAACTTAAGTCCAGTTTTGGATACTCATAATGATGAGGACGGATGGTTCTAATTCAATAATTTTTTTTTTCATAAAACAAACTATTTTTTTTTAAACTTCGAAATTGTTCAACTTTATTTATTTTTTATCTTTTGCTTTTGTACATGTCTTAAAATGACAAAATATCTTTCTTGAATTCACCTCTTGGATACACAATACAGAAATTATAAAAAAAAAATGTAATTTCCAGACTTCATTTGCATGCAAGAGATATCGAGAGTTCTATGACTCCTCCCCGCAATGAATTCTAAGGGTTTTATGACTCCTCCCCAAAATGAATTCAGATGCTTTTAGGAGTCATCCCCCTTAGCCATAACTCCATTCGACCTTGAGCGAAGGTATAAAAGTTTGATGATTTATTTCTCTTCTTAACAAGTACATTAATACCTTCCAAGATGATAGGACTCTATGACACAGAATTTATCGGTTTGAAAAAATCATCTTGTGGTGTTAAATTTGAATGTGCATTTTTATTATTAAAAATGTGCATTTTGTGCATTATTAAGAATGTGCATTTTAAGTGACGTGCGCGCACGAGTTACGTGCGCGCACGTAACCTCGTCTAAATTAACCTTAAAAAATGAAATTAAGCTATGTCGACTTTGCATATTTTATTCAACATATCCGACAATTGATGCAGAAAAAGCATAGAGTTTGTTACTTACTTACTTATATTTTTTTCATAATTTCTTGAATTAAATTTCTGTACTGTGCATCCAAATGGGGAATTCAAGAAAGAGTTTGTTACTTACTTGCGACTTTTTCATAATTTCTTGAATAAAGTATCTGTATTGTGTATCCAAGGGGTGACTTCAAGAAAGAGTGTGTTACTTACTTACAAATATTTTCAAATTTTCTTGAATGAAATGTCTGCTTTGTGTATCCAAGAGGTGAATTCAAGAAAGAGTTTGTTACTTACTTACTTACCTACTTACGATTTTTTCATAATGACATAATAACATATCCAACAACGGATGTTGATAAAGAATTTATTCATTCTGATACCTAGATTTTGTCAATGTTACCTCATGTGTCTGACACTAGATGTATGCAAATTCCGTTTCTCAAATCTCCAATGTTTTAATATACATTCTAAACTGTTGATATGCTAGCTTACTCTAAAAATAATGAAAATATAACAATGTAATGCATAATATATTTTAATGAAATAATGCTATGTAGAATATTAATACAAAATTATATTATGACACATAGTCATACACACGTTCACTCTTAAACATCCAGAAACGATGGTCCCATGATATGGAATAGTTTTTACCATGTTTAATGCATTTATCACGATCAGCTATGACCTTAGGTATCCAGTGCGCGAAGAACCTGACCTAGTCTTCAGGACGATGATAAACCCCTTCAAATTGAGGACACTTAAATTCTTCTAGATTGAAAAGTGGAATCCTAGGGTCACACTTTTGAATTAAAACTTTATCTGTAGGCACATTACCCTTTACATAGTGCTTCAACCCCGAAAAAGCTGCAAATTTCACTGACTTCCTCCTGGACATTTCTCAGTTTCTGACCACTATTATTAAGTGGTGTAATCACTCTATCGTAGAATCCCAGTCTGTTTATACGATGTAATGTAGTACTCCACAAGCTTTTATCATATTCATACATGTTGTAGTTTACTATCCAATGATAACAGTCAATTTCTTCAAGTTCCATTGACAATAATAAAAATGCACATTCAAATATAAAACCGCAAGATGATTTTTTCAAACCGATAAATTCTGTGTCATAGAGTCCTATCATCTTGGAAGGTATTAATGTACTTGTTAAGAAGAGAAATACATCATCAAACTTTTATACCTTCGCTCAAGGTCGAATGGAGTTATGGCTAAGGGGGATGACTCCTAAAAGCATCTGAATTCATTTTGGGGAGGAGTCATAAAACCCTTAGAATTCATTGCGGGGAGGAGTCATAGAACTCTTGGTATCTCTTGCATGCAAATGAAGTCTGGAAATTACATTTTCTTTTTATAATTTCTGTATTGTGTATCCAAGAGGTGAATTCAAGAAAGATATTTTGTCATTTTAAGATATGTACAAAAGAAAAAGATAAAAAATAAATAAAGTTGAATAATTTCGAAGTTAAAAAAAAATAGTTTGTTTTATGAAAAAAAATTATTGCATTAGAACCATCAGTCCTCATCATTATGAGTATCCAAAACTGTACTTAAGTTTCACATTTTAACTAGAGAATTGTATTTTCCATAATTTTGTTACAAGAAACTAGAGTTTACGGTCAAAAAGCCCTTAATAGCTCAGATTTTAAAGAAATAGTTTTATTTTTCGATCCAAAAATAGACCTAAGTTTCACATTTGAACCAGAAAATTTTATTTTTCATAATTTTCTTACAAGAAACTAGAGTTTACGGTCAAAAACCCTTAATAACTCAGATTTTACGGAAATTGTGTGTCTGATAATAGATGTACTCAAATTCCTTTTCTTACATCTCCGATGTTTTAATGGACATTCTAAACGCTTGATGTGCTAGCTTACTCTAAAAAATAATGAACACATAACAATGTAATATTTTTAATGAAATAATACTATGTAGAATATTAATACAAAAATATATTATGATACATTATTAATATCAATGATTAACTTTGGACATTTTGAATCTGTTCCATAAATTAGTTCACCATGTTCTCTCTTGATAATGGAGTTATTGTCTTCTCTTAGTTCCTAATCAGTAGAATAATCATTATTCCATTTTGAATCATACACAATTTTTACTGGTGTCTCATGAACAGGCTCAATATGCTTTTCGCCTTTGGTATTATTTGATTCATTGATTTTTTGATCAATGCTAGTAACGTTTGCGGGTGCTTTGTTTTTCATCGTTTCTTCTTTATATTCCGTAGTGATATTTTTTGACAATGCCATTTTTATTTTTCTGGCAATTTCACTGTCTATTAACACATTATTTTTACACATGTAACAGTTTCGACACGTAAACACGATATGGTTTACGATATTAGTAGCAGAGTAAGCCTTTCTTTTATTAGCCTTCCGTTGAATGCTAATACCAGAAAGCTGATGATTGAGTGTATCCGTAGGTAATGTGTTACCTGCAGCAGTAGCAAGGAGTTGTCCTCTATCATCAACAATTATTTTTATGTTAGCATTCTCTTTGAGTGCAATAATCTCTGGAGATCTCAATCTCGCATAACCACCATCATAACAGTTGAATTTTTTCGGTATTCCAAAGAAATTTAATTCCTTACTGTCATGACAATGCATGCATACATTTCCAATATTGCTACCACTTGTACTTGTTTCATAGTTTAAATACTTCTCCTTGTCGGTATTCAATGCTACAATAACCTTGTTATGTGAACACACTCTATTAAAATGTTCCATCTTCACTTTTTTTTTAAAGATATCACTTATGTGTTTATCGTTCCACTGCGTAAAAAAGATTGATTTAATACATGCAATAGACTAGCTAGTGTCGATAACCGGTCATAGAATACCAGTGGGAAAGCCACATCGTGTCTCTGACCAATCATAGAGCACAATTGTTAGACCCGTAAGCATATTTTGACATTTTAAGATATGTACAAAAATAAAAATAAAATAAATAAAGTTGAAAATGTTAATGAATCCTAAATCTTTTGGAAACAGCCTCGAACTTCTTTCCGTTTTTTAAGTATTGATGTTGCTCTTTGCGTTAAGTTGAAAAAACTTTTTTTAAAATTTAATTTCTGATTGTGGGGGCCTGGGCCTGGTTGAAGTTATTTTCACGTAAAAATACCCTCCACCTTTTCCATGGAAAATTCCCTCCTCAAGACAATCCCATTCCTGTCGACTTTTGGAAGGTGTTTCTTCATTTTTGGATAATCAGGCAGTTTTCTCAAACTCATAGCTTTTGACTGGCAACACTAAAGTTAATGAATCCTAAATCTTTTGGAAACAGCCTCTATTTTCTGTCCGTTTTTAAGTTTTGATGTTGCTCCTTACTTTCAGTTGAAGAAACGATATTCCAATTCTTGCATTTCAACGAAAGAAATCCGACATGAACTTTGAAAAATCATGAGAATGTAGCTGTGACAAGGTAAACCACGACAAGAAACTACTGAAATATTCCAATTCTTGCATTTCATGAAAGAAATTCAAAATGAACTTTGAAAAATAAAGAGAATGTAAGTGTGACAAGGTAAAGCACAACAAAACACTACTGAACACTGCACTAGATTGAAAAGTGGAATCCTAGGGTCACACTTTTGAATTAAAACTTTATCTGTAGGCACATTACCCTTTACATAGTGCTTCAACCCCGAAAAAGCTGCAAATTTCACTGACTTCCTCCTGGACATTTCTCAGTTCCTGAACACTATTATTAAGTGGTGTAATCACTCTATCGTAGAATCCCAGTCTGTTTATACGATGTAATGTAGTACTCCACAAGCTTATCATACTCATACATATTGTAGTTTACTATCCAATGATAACAGTCAATTTCTTCAAGTTCCATTGACAATAATAAAAATGCACATTCAAATATAACACCACAAGATGATTTTTTCAAACCGATAAATTCTGTGTCATAGAGTCCTATCATCTTGGAAGGTATTAATGTACTTGTTAAGAAGATAAATACATCATCAAACTTTTATACCTTCGCTCAAGGTCGAATGGAGTTATGGCTAAGGGGGATGACTCCTAAAAGCATCTGAATTCATTTTGGGGAGGAATCATAAAACCCTTAGAATTCATTGCGGGGAGGAGTCATAGAACTCTCGATATCTCTTGCATGCAAATGAAGTCTGGAAATTACATTTTTTTTTTATATAATTTATATATTGTGTATCCAAGAGGTAAATTCAAGAAACATATTTTGTCATTTTAAGATATGTACAAAAGAAAAAGATAAAAAATAAATAAAGTTGAACAATTTCGAAGTTTAAAAAAAATAGTTTGTTTTATGAAAAAAAAATATTGAATTAGAACCATCCGTCCTCATCATTATGAGTATCCAAAACTGGACTTAAGTTTCACATTTGAACCAGAGAATTGTATTTTCCATAATTTTCTTGCAAAAAACGACAGTTTACGGTCAAAAACCCTTAATAGCTCAGATTTTACGGAAATAGTGTGTCTGACAATAGATGTACGCAAATTCCTTTTCTTACATGTCTGATGTTTTAATGGACATTCTAAACGCTTGATATGCTAGCTAACTCTAAAAAATAATGAACACATAACAATGTAATATTTTTAATGAAATAATGCTATGTAGAATATTAATACAAAAATATATTACGATACATTAATATCAACGATTAACTTTGGACATTTTGAATCTGTTCCATAAAATAGTTCACCATGTTCTCTCTTGATAATGGAGTTACTGTCTTCTCTTAGTTCGTAATCAGTAGAATAATCATTATTCCATTTTGAATCATACACAATTTTTACTGGTGTCTCATGAACAGGCTCAATATGCTTTTCGTCTTTGGTATTATTTGATTCATTGACTGTTTGATCAATGCCAGTAACGTTTGCGGGTGCTTTGTTTTTCATCGTTTCTTCTTTATATTCCGTAGTGATATTTTTCGACAATGCCATTTTTATTTTTCTGGCAATATCACTGTCTATTAACACATTATTTTTACACAGGTAACAGTTTCGGCACGTAAACAAGATATGGTTTACGATATTAGTAGCAGAGTAAGCCTTTCTTTTATTAGCCTTCCGTTGAATGCTAATACCCGAAAGCTGATGATTGGGTGTATCCGTAGGTAATGTGTTACCTGCAGCAGTAGCAAGGAGTTGTGCTCTATCATCAACAATTATTTTTATGTTAGCATTCTCTTTGAGTGCAATCATCTCTGGAGATCTCAATCTAGCATAACCACCATCATAAGAGTTAAATTTTTTCGGTATTCCAAACAAATTTAAGTCCTCACTGTCATGCCAATGAATGCATACATTTCCAATAGTGTTAACACTTTTACTTGTTTCATAGTTTAAACACTTCTCCTTTTGGCAGTAAATGCTACAATAACCTTGTTATGTGAACACACTCTATTAAAATGTTCCATCTTCACTTTTTTTTAAGATATGACTTATGTGTTTATCGTTCCACTGCGTAAAAAAGACTGATTTAATACATGCAATAGACTAGCTAGTGTCGATAACCGGTCATAGAATACCAGTGGGAAAGCCACATCGTGTCTCTGACCAATCATAGAGCACAATTGTTAGACCCGTAAGCATATTTTGACATTTTAAGATATGTACAAAAAAAAAAGTTGAAAATGTTAATGAATCCTAAATCTTTTGGAAACAGCCTCTTTTTTCTGTCCGCTTTTTAAGTTTTGATGTTGCTCCTTACTTTCAGTTGAATAAACTTTCTTTATAATTTAATTTCTGATCACGGGGGGCTGGGCATGGTTGAAGTTGTTTTCACGTAAAAATACCCTCCACCTTTTCCATGGAAAATTTCCCCCCTCAAGACAATCCCATTCCTGTCGACTTTTGGAAGGTGTTTCTTCATTTTTCGATAATCAGGCAATTTTCTCAAACTCATAGCTTTTGACTGGCAACACTAAAGTTAATGAATCCTAAATCTTTTGGAAACCGCCTCTATTTTCTGTCCGTTTTTAAGTTTTGATGTTGCTCCTTACTTTCAGTTGAAGAAACGATATTCCATTTCTTGCATTTCACGAAAGAAATTCAAAATGAACTTTGAAAAATTAAGAGAATGTAACTGTGACAAGGTAAAGCACAACAAAACATTACTGAAATATTCCAACTCTTGCATTTCAATGAAAGAAATTCAAAATGAACTATGAAAATCAACAGAATGTAACTGTGACAAGGTAAAGCACAACAAGACACTGCTGAAATATTCCAACTCTTGCATCTCACGAAAGAAATTCAAAATGAATTTAGAAAAATATAGATAATGTAACTGTGACAAGGTAAAGCACAAAAAGTCACTACTGAAATATTCCAACTCTTGCATTTCAACGAAAGAAATCCGAAATGAACTTTGATAAATCAAGAGAATGTAACTGTGACAAGGTAAACCACGACAAGACACCACTGAAATATTCCAATTCTTGCATTTCACGAAAGAAATTCAAAATGAACTTTGAAAAATTAAGAGAATGTAAGTGTGACAAGGTAAAGCACAACAAAACACTACTGAAATATTCCAACTCTTGCATTTCAATGAAAGAAATTCAAAATGAACTATGAAAATCAACAGAATGTAACTGTGACAAGGTAAAGCACAACAAAACACTACTGAAATATTCCAACTCTTGCATTTCACGACAGAAATTCAAAATGAACTTCGAAAAATCAAGAGAATGTAACTGTGACAAGGTAAAGCACAACAAGTCACTACTGAAATATTCCAACTCTTGCATTTCAACGAAAGAAATCCAAAATGAACTTTGAAAAATCATGAGAATGTAGCTGTGACAAGGTAAACCACGACAAGACACTACTGAAATATTCCGATTCTTGCATTTCACGAAAGAAATTCAAAATGACCTTTGAAAAATTAAGAGAATGTAACTGTGACAAGGTAAAGCACAACAAAACACTACCGAAGCATTCCAACTCTTGCATTTCACGAAAGAAATTCAAAATGAACTTTGAAAAATCAAGAGAATGTAACTGTGACATGGTAAACCACGACAAAACACTACTGAAATATTCCAACTCTTGCATGACACGAAAGAAATTCAAAATGAACTTTGAACAATTAAGAGAATGTAACTGTGACAAGGTAAAGCACAACAAAACATTACTGAAATATTCCAACTCTTGCATTTCAATGAAAGAAATACAAAGTGAACTATGAAAATCAACAGAATGTAACTATGACAAGGTAAAGGACAACAAAACACTACTGAAATATTCCAACTCTTGCATTTCACGACAAAATTTCAAAATGAACTTCGAAAAATCAAGAGAATGTAACTGTGACAAGGTAAAGCACAACAAGTCACTACTGAAATATTCCAACTCTTGCATTTCAAAGAAAGAAATCCGAAATGAACTTTGAAAAATCATAAGAATGTAGCTTTGACAAGGTAAACCACGACAAGACACTACTGAAATATTCCAATTCTTGCATTTCACGAAAGAAATTCAAAATGAACTTTGAAAAATTAAGAGAATGTAAGTGTGACAAGGTAAAGCACAACAAAACACTAATGAAATATTCCAACTCTTGCACTTCAATGAAATAAATTCAAAATGAACTATGAAAATCAACAGAATGTAACTGTGACAAGGTAAAGCACAACAAAACACTACTGAAATATTCCAACTCTTGCATTTCAGGACAGAAATTCAAAATGAACTTCGAAAAATCAAGAGAATGTAACTGTGACAAGGTAAAGCACAACAAGTCACTACTGAAATATTTCAACTCTTGCATTTCAACGAAAGAAATCCAAAATAAACTTTGAAAAATCATGAGAATGTAGCTGTAACAAGGCAAACCATGACAAGACCTTACTGAAATATTCCAATTCTTGCATTTCACGAAAGAAATTCAAAATGAACTTTGAAAAATTAAGAGAATGTAACTGTGACAAGGTAAAGCACAACAAAACACTACCGAAGCATTCCAACTCTTGCATTTCACGAAAGAAATTCAAAATGAACTTTGAAAAATCAAGAGAATGTAACTTTGACAAGGTAAACCACGACAAAACACTACTGAAATATTCCAACTCTTGTATTTCAAGAAAGAAATTCAAAATGAACTTCGAAAAATAAAGAGAATGTAACTGTGACAAGGTAAAGCACAACAAGACACTAGTGAAATATTCCAACTCTTGCATTTCAACGAAAGAAATTCAAAAGGAACTTTGAAAATCAACAGAATGTAACTGTGACAAAGTAAAGCACAACAAAGCACTACTTAAATATTTCAACTCTTGCATTTCACGAAAGATATTCAAAATGAACTTTTGAAAAATCAAGAGAATGTAACAGTGACAAGGTAAAGCACAACAAAACACTACTGAAATATTCCAATTCTTGCATTTCACGAACGATATTCAAAATGAACAATTCCTAAACGACCCATAGAATCCATTTTCGCTAGCAAGTCGGCCCTCAGTATAGCAATTTGATATGCGTAGCCTACTGCCAGTAACCAGTGGGGGAATCCTCGCTCGTAATTGCTAATCACCTTAACCCTTTTATCCATCGTCAAGTACATGCTCCAAAAATATCTATTCAGAGATTTCACGTTAAAAAATTATCCAATCACTAATTACCCCTTTTTTGCAAATGTCAATCAATGAATTCCGATTGTAAAAGCTTGTTTAATCATGTTACCTAACCAACAGTATAGCAATTTGATATGCCTAGCCTACTGCCGGGAACCAGTGAGGGAATCCTTGCTCGTAATTGCTAATCACCTTAACCCTTTTATCCATGGTCAAGTACATGCTCCAAAAATATTTTATTCAGAGATTTCACGTTAAAAAATTATCCAATCACTAATTACCCCTTTTTTGCAAATGTCCATCAAACGCCAAGGAACGTAATCTCACCGAACACGTCAAACTGTTTCCACAGACTTCAAAAATGGAACTGTGGATAACACATGGGTGATTGACAGCTTGTGTAATTGTATGTGTATTCAGAAACTTTAAAAACATAATAAAAATTAAATTGTAGTGCATGAACATTCTATACATTTTTTCAAGGACGAATAAAAAACGGATGTTGAGTTACATAATTTCATGCATGCCCTCAAAACATGTTTGACTACTTTATATCATTCCAGTTTTTTTAAGAATGTGCACGTGAACTGACGATGTACATTCATTGTGCAATTGACAACAAAAACAGAAAAAAACCTGTTTGACCACATTATACACTGCCAAATAACTAGTCTGGTAATCTGCCTTGGAAAGCTGCCAGGGAACGTAAAGGAAGCAAATTCCATACGTACTTACTACTAATAAACAGCTTGCATAACTTGTGGACAGCGATTGATAACAATGAATGGATTGAAAAAATAGCTCCAATAAGGGGGTTTAGACCATTTCACTTGCTGACACAAAGGGATCACGACTGTTTGGAATTGACCTTAATAGGATTTTGTGTGCCAAAGCAACTTTGCATCTATCAAAGAGTATGTATTTTAGTCTTATAATTGGATAATTATAATAGATTTCCATGTGTTCTTCCCATACAAAACCCCTTCCCATGAGTTATAAGCCCCCCCTTAATAAGTTATGCCCCAGGGCATAACTTACAACGCCTACCCCCGGGCCCTGGTGGGCTGTGTCCACCAGGAAATGTGAGGATATCAGGGCGTCGGGTTTAATGCTAAGGGGTGGGCGGGCAAGGCTGGCTGTATACAACAAAATGAGAAGTTTTTAGAAAAAGACCCAATAAATCATTAAAGCCTTATGGTCTTATTGCCCTTTGGTTTTTTATTGTCTAAAACTTAGTAACAGAAAAAAATTAATTAGAAAAACTGAAATAACTTTACAAAAGAGATAACAAATAACAAGCTGGACGGGGCTGGCTGTGCACAACCTTCCCGTTGGTGGCGACGGGGGTAGGCGGACGGGGCTGGCTGTGCACAACCTTCCCGTTGGTGGCCCTGTTTTCACTAATCTTAGTGCACAACTAAAAAACAATAAAACATCGAAACCTTATTGCCTTTATGACCTTTAGATTTTTATTGTCTAAAACTTAGTACCGTAACATAAGACAATTAATTTAAAAAACTAAATTTATTTATTAATTTACAGTAATATCTATGTTATGTTTGTTTGCATTTATTGTTTATTTAACGGTTGTTTGATTGTTTTTATGCTCCCTGGGCATAACTTAAAGCGCCTACCCCCGGGCCCTCGTGGCTGTGTCGACACCGGAGTTTTTTGTTATCAGAACTTTAAACTATTTTAACAAAAGGTCTATCTCAAAATTTTTATCTGATGCGTTTAGGGCGTGGAGGAGGGAAGGGGGCTAGTTGCCCTCCAATATCTTTTGACTCTTAAAAAGTGAACAAAAACGTTCAATCTCGAATCAAATGAGCCCTCTCTAAAGTTTATACGAGCATCCCTTCCATAAGAAATAATATGAAAAATTCGGAGAATCCTTAAATTACAACCCTTGCCCTGAGGGCTGTGGGGGAGTTGTCAATTTCCAGAATTTAAAACTAGGTTTAATAAAATGGCTGTCTCAAAATTTTGATCGGATGTGTTTGGGGCAAAGTGGGCGTGAGAGGAGGGTTAGGTGGCAACAAATCACTTTCGACTGTTAAAAGGGCACCAGCCCTTTGAATTTACAATCCAGTTAACCTTTTTTGAAGTTTCTACAACACCGCCTTCTATAAAAACCTTATATGCCCCCAGGGTATAACTTAAAACCCTTGCCTTGAGGGTTGTGGGGGAGGGTCCTCCTCAAAAACATATTTTCTATGTGAAAATCAACTACGCGGAACAAAATGGTTATCTCAAAATTTTGATTGGATGTTTGGGGGAATGATGGGCGTGGGGGGAGGGCTATTTGCCCTCCAATCACTTTGGACTATTAAAAAGGACACTAGCCCTTTGAATTTCCAATCGAATGAGCCCTTTTTGAGGTTTCTATGACAACGCCTTCTATAAAAACCTTATATGCCCCTGTTATATTGAGTTGTTGATGTTATTTCGAGTTATACTTTTATCGCATCGCGTTGATTTTAAGGATTGAGATAAGAGCTGAAACCTTGGCGGAGGCAGTGGCGGGGGGATCTCCCCCCTCACATGCATAATTGAGCAGCCACAGAGAAAGTAAAACAAACGAAATTAATCTGTCTTTTGAAAATGTCTTTTTTCAAAAGACACGAAGAAAATTGTCTAAAGCAGCCTGAAGTGCTATCTCTGACATTTCCATTGATTCTTTATTCCCGTTACTTTCAGATGTGAAATTTAGAATATTATCGAATGGGTTTAGTCGTCCCCTCCCAGAATAATTCACATTTGGAAAACCCATCCCCTGGGAAATTCCTCCCCCCTCAAAGAACATTTTCCTTTCCTGCTGATAATTCCCCCGCGTTAAATTCCACCCAGCAGAAATTTCCCAGCCGTGGAATACGCTCTCCAAACATATTCCCCTCAGATAATTTCGGATATTCATAAAAATGGAAGCTGAAATTTCTACTCAACTTTTTAGGTCAGAAGCAATGCTATAGCGTTACCTAAGTAAAGAGCCATAAGCCATAAGGGTTCAATGAATTAATACTTATTTATTTTTCCAGGGTAACTTTATGTGGAAGAGGTGGCCACATAAACTTTGGAACGGGGTTCATTGAATTACAAATTAAAATTTATAATGCCCTTACACTAGGGGCGGATCCAGGATTTTTTAGGGGGGGGGGGCGCAAACGAGGTTGATCCGATAAACTTGCGTTATGAGCAAGTTTAATTAACGCAATATTGCGTTAATTAAGTAAATTGCATTACTTTAGACTACGTTAGGGGGGGGGCGCCTTGCCCCTCCCCTTGATCCGCCACTGCCTTACATTCTCTGTTTCTTTCCTTGTGAGGGAGGAGAGAAGATACCTAATAGGTGTGTGTTAATACCAACACATTCTAACTCTCATTGGGCCTTCAGGTATAAACAGAATTAGTTCAAAGGAAGGGGTGGGGAAAAAGGGCGTGGGGCGGTATTTACCCTTCGATCGAGTTTGACTCGTAAGAGCTGGACTATAACTTCCAATTTCCAATCAAATGAGCCCTCTCTGAAGTTTATACGAGAATCCCTTCCTGCCCCCGGGCCCTGGGGGGTTTTGTCGACGCCAGAGTTTTGTTACTTAACCTTTCAATTATTTTTAACAAAATTTTTATCTGATGCATTTAGGGCGTGGAGGAGGGGGGGGGCTAGTTGCCCTCCAATCTCTTTTGACTCTTAAAAAGTGAACAAGAACTTTCAATTTCCAATCAAATGAGCCCTCTCTAAAGTTTATACGAGTATCCCTTCCATAAAAAATAATATGAAGGATTCGGAGAATCCTTAAATTACAATCCTTGCCCTGAGGGCTGTGGGAGAGATGTCATCCTCAAAGACCTAATTTCCAGACCATAAAACTAGGTTTAATAAAATGGCTATCTCAAAATTATGATGTGTTTGGGGAAAAGGTGGGCGTGAGAGGGGGATTAGTTGCCCTCAAATCACTTTCGACTATTAAAAAGGGCACTAGCCCTTTGAATTCCCAATTGAATGAGCCTTTTTTGAAGTTTCTACGACACGGCCTTGTATAAAAACCTTATATGCCCCCAGGGTATGACTTAAAACCCTTGCCTTGAGGGTTGTGAGAGAGTCCTCCTCAAAAACATATTTTCTATCTAAAAATCGACTACGCTGAACAAAATGGCTATCTCAAAATTTTGATTGGATGTGTTTGGGGGAATGATGGGTGTGGGGGGGGGGGGGGCTAGTTTCCCTCCAAAAAAAGTCGAATATTAAAAATGGAACAAGCCCTTTTAATTTACAATCGAATGACCCTTTTTTGAAGTTTCTACGACAAAACCTACTACAAAAACATTATATGCCCCCAGGGCATAACTTAAAACCCTTGCCCTGAGGGTTGTGGGGGAGTGTTCTCCTCAAAAACATTCTTTCTATCTGGAAATCAACTACGCTGAACAAAATGGTTGTATCAAAATTTTGATTTTATGTGTTTGGGGGATGATGGGCGTGGGGGGGGGGGGGGCTAGTTGCCCTCCAATTCCTTTCGAATATTAAAAAGGGCACTATCCCTTTGAATTTCCAATCGAATGAGCCTTTTTTGAAGTTTCTACGACAACGCCTTCTATTTAACCTTATATGCCCTCAGGGCATAACTTAAAACCCTTGTCCCGAGTGTTTTGGGGGGTTTTCCTCATAAAAAACATATTTCTATCTGGAAATCAACTATGCTGAACAAATGGATATCTAAAAATTGTGATTTGATGTGCTTGCGGGAATTATGGGCGTGGGGGGGCTAGTTACCCTCCAATCACTTTTGACTATTAAAAAGGGCACTAACCCTTTGAATTTCCAATCGAATGAGCCTGTTTTGAAGTTTCTACGACAAAACCTTCTATAAAAACCTTATATGCCCCCAGGGCATAACTTAAAATCCTTGCCCTGAGGGTTTTGGGGGAGTGTCCTCCTCAAAAACATATTTTCTATCTGGAAATCAAATACGCTGAAGAAAATTGCAATCTCAAAATTTTGATTGGATGTGTTTGGGGGAATGATGGGCGTGGGGAAGCTAGTTACCCTCCAATCACTTTCGACTATTAAAAAGGGCACTAGCTTTTTGAATTTCCAATCGAATGAGCCTTTTTTGAGGTTTCTACGACAACGCCTTCTATAAAAACATTATATGCCCCCAGGGCATAACTTCAAACCCTTCCCCTGAGGGTTGTGGGTGAGTGTCCTCCTCAAAAATATATTTTCTATCTGGAAATCAACTACGCTGAACAAAATGGCTATCTCAAAATTTTGATTGGATGTGTTAGGGGAAATGATGGGCGTGGGGGCGGGGCTAGTTGCACTCCAATCACTTTCGACTATTAAAAAGGCCACTAGCCCTTTGAATTTCTAATCGAATGGGCCTTTTTTGAAGTTTATACGACAACGCCTTCTATAAAAACCTTATATGCCCCCAGGTTATAACTTAAAACATCTGCCCCTAGGTTCGTAAAGGTGTATGCTCCTCGAAAACATATTTTATACCTGGAAAAAAATTTCGCTGGACAAAATTGCTACATAAAAGCGGTGGTGCGATGTCTTTGGGTGACTGATGGGCGTGGGGGGGGGGGCTTGTTGCCATCAAAAAATTTTTGACTATTAAAAAAGGCACTAGCTCTTTGAATTTCGAATAGAATGAGACTTTTTTGAAGTTTCTACGACAACGCCTTCTATAAAAACCTTATATGCCCCCAGGTCATAACTGAAAACCCTTGTCCCGAAGGTTGTGGGGGAGTGTCCTCCTCAAAAACATATTTTCTATCTGGAAATCAACTACGCTGAACAAAATGGCTATCTGAAAATTTTGATTAGATCTGTTTGGGGAAATGATGGGCGTGGGGGGGGGCGGGCCTAGTTGCACTTCAATCACTTTCGACCATTAAAAAGGGCACTAGCCCTTTAATTTCCAATCGAATGAACCTGTTTTGAATTTTCTACGACAACACCTTCTATAAAAACCATATATGCACCCAGGGCATAACTTAAAACCCTTGCCCTGAGGGTTGTGGGGGATTTTCCTCCTCAAAAGTATATTTTCTATCTTGAAATCAACTACGCTGAACAAAATGTCTATCTCAAAATTTTGATTGGATGTGTTTGGGGGAATGATGGGCATGGGGGAGGGGGGGGGGGTAGTTGCCGTCAAATCATTTTCGACTATTAAAAAGGGCACTAGAACTCTCGATTTCCAATCGAATGAGCCCCCTTTGAAGTTTATACGACGACCCCTTCCATATAAAGTGCCTCTGGGGAAAAAAAATTATAAAACATTGGAGCCGTATGGCCCTTTACTATAGGTAACGCTACAGCGTTGCCTCAGATGAATAGTTATTATATAAATTTGGATTCAGCTACACGCCAACAATAAAATTGGAGTGGTTTTAATTTGTCAGAAAGGTCGGTAGCTTACCCGCTAAGTCGTATTTTGGGGGGAATGAGCTGATATACTTTCATCCAAGATGTAACAAACTGGCAAATTCAAGTGCACTAGATAAGATATTTATTTTTTAAATTTTCTATCACAAGCCCCGAAGGGCAGAATTCAAATTTTGGAGCCATGAAAACAATACAAGCAAAAAAAAAAAAACATGAAAGAAGCACAACAACTAAAAAAAATGGCAAAAAATGCCAAAACAATATCAGAATGACATTCCTTAGTCAAAAATATTAAACTGCAAAATATCATCAAGTTAACAAGGTAAAAACTAATTAAACTAAAAAAAAATTAAACAATACATACCTTTAAAAAGGTTCATAAAAGAAAATATAGAAAAGGGGAGGGAACTAAACAAGCGAATGAACATACAACTTGGATATTACCAGTACCAAATAATAAAAAAAAAAAAAATTGCGATTTATGAAGAGGACAAAAGTTTTTTCATGCCTGGAGGTAAAGCAACGAATGGTGGACACGATGGGAACGGGTTCAGAAACACTCCGAGACGGGCGGTATCTTGGTGAAGAGTGTCTTTTGGGGGAACATGTTTTCGGTGCGAGGGCTTGCTATTGCATTTTTTTTTTTTTGCGAAACGGAGGCACATCGTAACTCTCATGTGTTCAAGTGTTTCCAAACTGGCTTTTTTTAAGGGCGATAATGAAACCTTAGCTTCTTTGAAAATTATTCGCAGGGGTCTTTTCTAAATGGATTATATTTTTTCTGATTCTTCACAGGAGATGCCAGGTATGATTTACTACTGGCAACGACGGGCAAAAACCAGAAAATAGAGAAGAATTTTGACATTGAAATGATAATGTGAAACTAAAATTATAAATATGAGGTGTCAAAACCTATTCTAAATTGCACCATTTATAAATATTATTGTAGACAGGTTTTCATTTAAATAATAAGTACCAAGAGACCCGCGGCTTCACTGCCTGTTCCCGGCACAGCTAAGCGGCAGGCTTTTACACAGTGATTCTCATTTTCACTTGTCTTCTAATCGAGGTTGTTCTCCAGTAACTCAGCAGTTTGATTTACATTATCCTCCGCTTCTCGCATTTCCATGTAACCTTTGCCATACTTTTTTGCGTCTCACAATGTTATTTCAAAGACATCCGTCAGATTACGAGAGATCCCATCATTTAAAGGATGTGCAAGGCGTTCTTCCACAGCTTCATCAGGGCTTAAAAAGTACATTTGGCCATATGAAGGTGGTGGTTCAAAATCAGCTTCAGGGGTTTCTGATGGATGAACTACTAAATTTATTTTGTGATAAATTTGTCCAGTTATTTTGAAGCTGAAAACATTACGACTATTGATGGTTCGATCATTGCTTACATCAAATGGACATAAAGCAAAACATGAGTTAAGTTTCGGATTCGTTTTTAGAACTCTTTAGAAAGCAAGCGACGTCCTATAAAAGGCAAAAAAAATTCATTCGAAAATTGTGGAGATAGCTATGCAATTCGACCAAGCAAGCAGCAACCTCCAAAATGAATCGCCTTTAATGGATACTCTTTCCCTGGGAAAATGGAGGACTCTATAGTGACTGCATAAAACGTTGAAGGGTACCAATGGCTTACAATTAACACTTACGTCGTTTATTGGATCTTTATAGCTTTGCACTGGGTTTTGTGTCACAGTTAGCACCGAAGATAATGATGCCGTTGTTCTTCTAACATAATATTCCTTCCTTCTTCATTTTCGTTGTTGACATAATCTGATACTCGCTTTCGCGTGCCTGCTGACCATACTATTGTCTGTTCTTCACTTTCATTTTTGACACATTCTGAAACTCGCTGTCGCTTGTAATTCACACTGGGGCTTATCTTCTCATCACACATTTATTTTTTCTCGCTGTCGCATATCCTTTAGCCACAGATTTCTTTGTGCTTCATTTTCATTTTTCTTTCGTTCTGATGCTCGTTGTCGCATTTCTTGTAGCTTCACATTTTTCAGTTTTTTTTTACTTTCTTTTTCGATTCATTGTAATTCCAGCTGCCACTTATCTTTTAACCAAATATTTTTTTTTATTCTTCAACTTCGTTTTTGACTCGTCGTAATAGTTGTTTTTCCAAGTATTCTAACCACACATTTCTTTGTTTTTTCTTTCGTTTATCATTACTTTTAGTATAGTTACTTATTACGTTATACTATAGAAATTTTTTCAATACCCTTCACCTTAGCTGCTCGGATTGGTCTTATCACATTTGATGGTTTAGGCTGTTCATTTTCACCCGTGAATTTAGCAATTGTTAATATTAATTTTTCTCCTCTAGGTATTCTGAAACTGCTTAAAACACCTTATTTTTTCTTCTTTATCATTGTTTATTCGTTCTACTCCTCAGTTTCGCATGTCTTGTTACCGCATATTGCTTGTTTATCAGCATGTTAGTTTACATCATACATCACTTCTCATATTTTGATGTAACCTTTGGCATAGTTGTCGGTGTCCCGCAATATTTCTTCCAAGAGATGCATTAGGTTACGAGACATCCCATAATTTAAAGGATGTACAAGGTGTTTTCCTACAGCTTCATTGTGGTCTAAAAAATACATTTGGCCATATGAAGGTGGTTCAAAATTACCTTCAGGGGGTTTGTGATGGATGTGGTGCTAAATTTATTTTGTGATAAATTTGTCCAGTTATTTTGAAGCTGAAAAAATTATGACTATTGATAGCTTGATCATTGCTTACATTGAATGAAGCTAAAGCAAAACGTGAGTTCAAGTCTTGGATTTTTTTGTGGAATTGTTTAGAGAGCAAGCGATATCCTATAAAAGGCCAAACCAATTCACTTGAATACTGAGGTGGTTGCAATGCAATTCGACCAAGCAAGCAGCAACCTCCAAATGAATCACCTTTTTTTTACTACTCTTTCCTGGGGAAAATGGAGGACTCCACGGTGAATGCATACAACTTGAATTAAAGTTATCAAATATTTTACAATAGGTTGTATAGGTTGCATCAAGACGCTGGGTAACTGAGAGGCAAATGTTTAAATGGCTGGGGCACGGGTGAATGGCAGGAGGTCCCAATGAGTTGTAACTAACATTGGCTTAGTGTTCTCATCTGTTTAGGTTTGTACATGGTTTTGTACCACAGTTTGTTGGCGTCAAAGATTTCGATGGAATTGTTCTTCTGACGTAATATTTCTTTCTTCTTCGCATTCATTTTTGATTCGTTCTGTTTCTCACTGTGGCTTGTCTTCTACCAGCACAATTGAGTGTTCTTCATTTTCACTATTGACGAGTTCTGATACTCTCTTTCGCGTGTCTGCTAACCGCACAATTCTTTGTTCTTCACTTTCATTTTTGACACGTTCTGATTTTCGCTGCCGCTTGCGCTTATCTTTTAACCACTTATTTCTTTGTTCTTCAATTTCGTATTGACTCGTTGTAATTATCGTTTTCGCAAGTATTCTAACCACATATTTCTTTGCTCTTCTTTTTTGTTTATTACTTAAGACATTTATTCAATGCCCTTTACCGTAACTTCTCGAATTGGTATTGTCACATTTGATAGTCTAGGTTGTTCATTTTCACCCGTGAATTTACATTTTTCAGGTGGTCCTCTTGATTTTCCCTCATTTGATGGTCCAGTTTGTTCATTTCCAGGAGTTGCTGATTAACGCTTTTGTCCTCCAGGTATTATGAAACTGCTAAAAACACTTTCTTTGTTCATCACTTTCGTTTTTGATCCATTCCGATCCTCGTTGTCACATGTCTTGTAACTGCATGTTTCTTTGTCCTTCACTATTGTTTTGACTTGTTGCGATTTTTGCTACTGCATATTTCCCTTTATAAAAAGAACCGCTAACTTTTTTGTTCTTCAATTTCGTTTTTGACTCGTTGTAATTGTCATTTTCACAAGCATTATAACCATATATTTCTTTTGTTCTTCATTTTCGTTTATTAGTTCTTCAGACATTTTTTCTATGCCCTTTGCCTTAACTGCTTGGATTGGTCTTGTCATATTTGATGATCTAGGCTCAAGGCCGTATCCAGGGGGGGGGGGGGGGGTTACCCGGTTTGAACCCCCCCCCCCGAAATTTTTGACCGAGTCGAAAATAAGTCGAAAATTAGTAAAACCTATGTAAAAATCAGTAAAATTAGTCTAAAACTGATTCAAAAATTATTAACCCCCCCCCCCCCGAAAAAGTCAAAAATTAGTAACCCCCCCCCCCGAAAAAAAAATCCTGGATCCGCCCTTGTCTAGGTTGTTAATGTTTATCATTGTGAATTTATATTTCTCAGGTTAATTTATTTTACCGAGTTAGATTAAAAGGTTAATTTATGTTTTCGTCTTTTAGGTATCATAAAACTGCTGGAAACGCTTTTTACAAATAGATTCATCACGCTTGGTGTTTTAAACTTAGCTATATTTATTATGTAATTTTGCATGCGTCATTGATACTAAAAAGGATACAACCACTCTTGAGGCGGGAATGACATATTTATGCTCGTGAAATATTCTCGTAAATGTGACGTTACTCGTGTGAATTTTTTTTCCCTAAACAAAGGCTCTTATAAGTACACAAATAAATTACAATTATTTCTCGTTTAAAGAGAAAAGATCAGAAAACTAAATTATTATAGGGTTGAAGAGGCATACAGAAAAAAAAACTATACCTTCAAACTGGGTTGAGGCGAAAAAAAAAAAAAAATCCCTCTTAAAGCACTTAAACAAGAATTAAGTTTGCTCTGGAATTAACTGTCTAAAAAACAAGTCGAAAAAAAGAAGAATTCAGGTAAAAAAGAATTACTAAACTTATGCAAAATCTGCAGATGGAGGAAGAAGCAAAGATAATGTGCAAAATTTGCATTATGGAATCTTTTTACAATGAAATTTTACTTGATCAATTCCCTTGTAAAGCTCCCAAAAACCAAAAGTCTAGCTACAATAAAAACCACTCGTTTTAATGTTTAAATATAACTACCAACTTCTAATAGCTTGGGTAAATATGTACAATTACTGTTTTCTTTTTTTTGGAGAAGTTGGGTATGGATTTTCAAATTGAGCTCATTATTATACCACAAGCATAAAGGCACACCTGACCAATGGTTGATCCACGGGGGGACCCCAGGCCCCCTCCCCCCAAGATTTTTTCTGGCACCCTCTTATCCTGCTTTTTTCTTCGTCTTTTTTTTTTAAGAATAAATTTGTCAATTTGGTCAATTATTGGCACCTTTGTCACATTACCCCCCCCCCAAGATTTTTCTCTAGGTCCGCCCCTGTACCTGACACTTCACGTTTGATGAAATGTACTTCATAAAAGGCAACAGCAAGGTTGTCACTGGGAACTTGACAATATCCCAAGGCTTACTAGGAAAAACTTAACTGTTTGTCAAGAACTTCAGCTAAGGACTAAGGTCTCAATTAGTGGGAACCCTGGTAGGGATATCAGCCATGATACGGACAAACAGGACAAAGTTATTTCAGCGACTTTACATTCGCACACCTTAATGTTACATAAGGCTTACAAACAGAAGATCTAAAGCCGAATCTGGCCAGCCATGACAAAAACAAAGAGAAATAAAAAAAGAACAAACACAATAGCGTGGTATTATACATACAAAAACCTGGTAAAAAAAATTACTCAATTCAATGATTTCTGGAGCTGATCCCCCATCCCCCACTAACTTATATGACTAAACTACAACCGATTTAACCAATCTAACTACAATATGAATATTATGATAAAAATCACTAAGTGTTATTTTCTTTTTCGATGATTTCTTTTTCATGTTTTTTAGTGAAAAAAACATTTCTTGTTTTCAATGATTTCTTGTCGTCAGTAATTCCATTTCTGTCCTACTTGCAGATGTAGAGGATGTAGTCATGTCCATTTTTGAAAGTTTTGAAACAAGAAAATCTAATCTTGAACAGATAAGTTTTAGGAAGTAAAATAACAAAACCAAAAAGACAAACTAAAACAAGGCGTCTTCAACGCTAAGAAACAAAGATAAAATCTAAAATAACCTAAAATAAAATGAAATCTAAAACCAAGAATAAAAAAACAAAAACAAAATTTCTATATACACAGTTGTTGTTACTCTGATTTAGGACCACAAATGCTAAAAGAGCTGCTTCCGAGTCGTTTTGGTCCTGTTTGTTTTCATCATCTTGAGATTTCGCCCCCCCCCCTCTCTCTCTCTCTCTAGTCTCCGTGGAAGACATTATCTCTTCAATAGAAACATCTTTGCATAAAAACGCAAATCTAATAAAAGATGTTAGCTTAGTAAGAGCTTCTACCGTAAAAACCCTGTCTAATTTTGTATTGAAACCGGCATTTTCCAGTACGACCATCAAAGACATAAGAAATTTTAAAAACTTGAAAACGGATGGTTCAATTACCATTACAAAAGCAGATAAGGGTAACACTTTAGTTGTGATGAATACTGAGGACTACGATTCAAAATTAAGAAATTTACTAAATGATGAAAAAACATACAAGAAGCTATCGTATAATCCAACAGACTCTCTTACAGATAAGTTTAAGAACTAATTAAAGTGCTTAAAGGATGTAGAAAAAATTACACCTCAACTCTATTGCAAATGCCTGCCACGCAGTTCCTTGTGCCCTAAATTATATGGACTTCCCAAAGTCATAAGCCTAACCTACCATTACGACCAATTGTGTCAAGTACAAGGTCACCAACAAGTGTTTTGAGCAAATAATTAGTGTCAATCTGTAAACTACTTTCGTCTACACAAATTTCGTATATTAAGAATTCTTCGAATTTGGTTGAAAAACTGAAAAAAGTAGAAATTTCTTCGAATTCTTGGCTTTCAAGCTTCGACATTGTTTCAATGTACACAAATATTGACGTAGAAGCAGCCGAAACTCTTCTCGAAGGAAAGCTCTTAAGAAATTTGGATTTTATTAGTGTCAAAACAGATTTGGATGTTTCTGTAATTATGTATTTAGTAAGGTTGTGCAATAAGTTCTCTTATTTTTTTCAATTTAGAGGGGAGTATTTCGAACAAATAAATGGTATACCTATGGGGGCCCCTTTATCCCCTTTATTAGCTAATATTTTTGTGGAGAATATTGAAACAATTGCGTTAGATTCATATTTTTTAAAATATATTTTCTGGTGCCGGTATATGGATGACATTATTTCAGTATGGGATTATGGGGAGAAGGAATTAAAAGGATTTTTGGAGCATCTTAATTGTTTGGGGGGGGATTTAAAGTTTACTGTTGAATTGGAAGAGAATGGGAAAGCTTTCAGTATTGAACTCGCTTTCATTCAGTGAACACCTAGATTAAAACGGATATTTTATAGTCTCTGAACAATAAAGAACTGGTTTGTTCAACTAAACGGATTAAGACACAGGTGAAATTTATTGCGCCATTGACTTTTCTTGAGTAAACGTACTGCCAGCTAATTGATCTGTGTTCCCCTTCGGTGCCAAACTAATTGGTATTGCAATAGACAGAAATTAGTGGATTTTATAGATTATTTTGGATATATATTATTGCATCTTTGGAGCATTTTTTCAACTAAATTTTTCCTTAAGGTTCTTTATTTAGGTAAAGATAAGTTGCTTTTACTTTTGTCCTCTCCTTAATAGGAAATGCCTGCATTTAAAGAGTTTGATATCGCGTTAGCTAACTTCAAAAATTATCGTCATTGGCCAGTAAAGATACTAAAAGTGTCCAAGGATAGCAAAGGAAAGCCATCATATTTGGTATTTTGCTATGGGACACATGACGAATACAGACTTGTTGAAGCCAACTTGGCAGAATATAATCCAAGCGTTAGCCGAACTTCAACAAAACAGACTGCAGATGTAAAGGCTGCATTTGAGGAATTGAAAAATTCACCCGATATTTATAAATTCCTTTCCAAGACATTTAATGCATTAACAATTAAGGAATCTAATACAGGAGAATGTGCTTCGTTGATGGATAAAATCACTTCTACGGAACTTGACCTGGAAAAAACTAAGCGAGAGTTACTGCAAAATATAACTAAGAAGGTTAATGAAAGGTTTTCGGATGCTGATTCCTTCCGCCAGTCATCCCATGACATTATTTGTCAAATATATGACGCGATTACTCTTGATTATCAACCCAAATTTGAAAAAATTGAACAATCGCTGAAAACTCTTCGCAACCAAATTATAAATCAAGAAGAGAAAATCAAGAAAATTGAAATGAAACTAGATTCATTTGAACAAGAAGTGCTGCTTGATTCGCTAATTATGCATGGTGTTAAGCAACAGTCCGGATCTGACCTCTAATCAACAATCCTGCAAGTTTTCACAACCAAAATGAACCTGACTGAAATTAATGTTGCCCAAATTAGGAATATCTACAGATTCAAAATATCCCCTGGTTTAACCGATGCCTCCCTAAACGACAACGTCCCTCCTGTTTTAGTTAAATCTGTGAATAGTGATATAGCGAAAAAAGTCTTCAAAGCAAAAGCTAGGTTAGCTTCAAGTGGAATTTTCCTATCGGAAGCATTAACAAAGAGGCGACGTGAGATCCTATATGCCGCTAAGGACAGATTTGGTCTTAGAAATGTTTGGACTGATCGTGGGCAAATTTTGGCAAGGCCTAACGGTGAAAGTGTCACTAAAAAAATTCATACTCTAGCCGACTGTGTTTAAGATTAAGTTTTTTTTTTTTTTTTTTTTTTTTTTTTTTTTTTTTTTTTTAGATATGTTTATTATCTTGCCATTCATATATTCAGCGTATTATATTTATCTTTTGCTTATTTTTTTCTCTGTGCGTATCTGTCTAATGATTTACTTTCGTTCCAATTAACTTCAATGAAGTTTATGGATTTCAATAATTATTCTTTTTTGTTACATGCCTGTTCTCACAAGTCATTGCGTCAGTTTGGGAGTTTAATCCTTTGTTATCTTGAAAATAATTTTACTTGTATTGGTCTCATGGTACATTAATGCAGTGGAGCTTTAGCGTTATTTATTTTTTATTTCAGGAACTGAGTAGTATGATTAATGATTTAAGAAAGTTACTAAATTTATCTGAAATTATTATTATTAATTTGTTCAATAATATAAAATGTATATGTATCTTACTTATTGGTATGATTATTGTGATTTTATTTATTTATTTATGTTGTTATCCTTTGGTCTGGTGAGTTTGGTCGCGGAGCGGATCTACCATCCACCGTAAGTAAAATGATTAATTCTTTTAGTGACCAGGGTGATGTTAACTCTTTGGGGGAACGTTTTATTGAGTTACAAATTAATCCTTTAGATATAGAAAGTATAATTAATAATTCAGTTGGAAGTAGAAATAGGAATTATAATGATCCTAAATCAGTTATTGAAAGTAAATATGTTTCGCAATTAAGTGGTTCTGCCTCTTCTAAACAAGATGGTATTTTCTCTGTGCTTCACCTAAACATTCAGGGACTTTGTTCCTCTTTTGATGAGCTGAAATGGATCGTCAGTGGGGTAACTCCGGATGTTATTGGTTTATGTGAAACTTTCCTGGATTCAAAAAAGGATATGCTTTTAGATATCCAAAGATTTAGGTTGGAGAGGATGAACCGGAAACAGATGGTGAAAGGTGGCCTTGCCCTGTATATTGCCGATCATCTTGTATATAATTTCCGAAGTGATTTGAGTAGAAATGAGGAAGGAATCTTTGAATCCCTTTTTATTGAGATTAAGTCAGATTGTAAGGATTTAGTAGTCGGTTTGGTTTACGGATCCCCTAGTGGATCTACCCCTTCGTTTATGAAAATTCTGGCAGAGGTTTTGGACTTAGTCCAAAAGCATCCTTGCGAACTAATCCTTATGGGGGATTTCAACCTTAACCTGCTGGATCAAAATTTTGCTTCGGCTGCAGATTTTTTGTCAATGATGCTTTCTGCGGGAACTCCACCTTCAGTTAGTATACCAACCCGAGTTACTGAGATGCATTCATCACTTATTGATAATATTTTTTCGTCACTAGATGTCTTAGATAATTCGGTGATGGTTAGTGACATTTCTGATCATTTCCCTGCTATATCACGATATAGGACTGCTAATCGATCGCAGCATAAAGCTTCCCCATCTAATCTCCCATATTTCCGTTTTGGTGTCAGTGAGATCAGTCTACTTAAATCTCGTTTGACTGATCAGCCATGGGATAGTTTGGATTCTGAATCAGATTTTAACCGCTCTTTTGATTTCTTTTATGATTCAGTAAAAGATGGTATCCTAGAAGTTTGCCACCGGAATCCAAAGCCTCATACCTCGAAAAGGATAGTACTGCTGAATCCGCGGATGACTCCAGGTCTCCATAAAAGCTGGAAAAGGAAAAATTATCTGTGGAAACTATACAAGGCTTCGTCATCTGCTTCTCATCATCAGCGGTTCAAGGCTTATAGGAATATATTTAATTCTCTGTGTCGGAAGGCCAAGTCTCAGTATTATCACAGGAAATTTTCTGAGTGTGGAAAGGATGTTGGGAAGACATGGAAAATTATTAATTCTGTACTTAAACCTTCTCCCCCGCCGCCTTCAGTTCCAAAAACGCTAATAGTTGACGGTAAAATTGTCCAAGGAGAAGAAAATGTTCAGCTAGAGCTTACGTCTTATTTTGCTAATATAGGAAACACGACTGCTTCATCTGTGAGCTATAGAACTCCTCGTTGCGATTTCAGAGCCTATCTTGGACCCCCATGTTTAAAGTCAATGGTCTTGAACCCTGTTTCTGAGTTCGAGGTAGCTCGGATCGTAAATGCACTTAAAGGTTCATCGTCTTCAGGGCCAGACAGAATTCTTACAAGGGTTATCTGTGCTGTTGTTCCTGCTATTCTGTCACCATTGACTAAGCTTGTCAATCTGACTTTCGTGAATGGAATTTTCCCTTAATCACTCAAGCGAGCTAAGGTTATAGTGCTGTATAAAGGAGGGTCCCGGAGTGATCCTGCTAATTATAGGCCAATTTCTCTTCTATCTGTTTTCAGCAAAATTTCTGAGAAGACTATGCTATCCAGGCTTCTTAGTTTTTTGGATGTCAAAAATTTTTTCCATGATTTCCAGTTTGGATTCCAAGCGAATCACTCTACAGAGCATGCTTGTGCATCTCTCTTTAATTTCATTCATTCGGCAATAGATTTTGGTCTTATCCCAGCAGCTTTATTTTTGGATGTTCGTAAAGCTTATGATTCTTTGACTCATCAGATTCTTCTTTGGAAATTATCGCATATTGGTATTAGATCAAATGTGTTCTCTTGGTTTGAATCATATCTTTCTGGTAGACTTATTTCAATTGATCCGCTTTTCCAGAGCCCTTCTGAAGTAGAATATGGTGTCCCCCAGGGATCTGTTCTTGGCCCCGTTTTATTTCTGATTTATGTCAATGATCTTATTTCAGCAGTCAAGAACACCAGTCCTCTAGTATGCTGCAATCTTTGTCATCCGGATGGTCCTTTGTTTCCCAATGCTACTTCTAATGAAGATTGCCTCGTTGCTTTTGCTGACGACAGCACTTTTGGGACTTTAGGGAGGATGGAATGTGATGTCAGATCTAATCTGGTGGCAATATTTGAGAGAGTAGTTTCATGGTTTGAGGCAAATTGCTTGGCCTTGAATGTTACCAAGTCAAATTTTCTTATTTTTTCTCAAATTGGTGTACCTTTCCCTCAACTGACACAGCTTCAGGTGTCACAAGGCTCCTTGTGTAGACCAAAGAATCGGTTGGTCCGGTTTCTTGGTATCCTGCTTGATGAGAACCTTTCGTTTAGACACCATATAGCCATGATTAGGGTTAAGGTCTCACGGAGTGTGGGTGTCATTCGAAAACTCAAACACACCTTTCCTGGATCTATTCTGAAGCCTCTTTTTTTCTGCCTTGTCCAGTCATATGTTTCTTATTGCCCCTTAGTATGGATGTCTACTTTTCCTTCTACACTGCGGTCGCTTTCTGTAAAGTATTATAAAAAAAGGCGTATGGTTATTGAAACCAAAAGTTATTAAACAATACCGCGTCTAAATCTACAGTCTATCTACATTCTTTCTTGTGCTTCTTTTGTTTTTCATCAGCTTCATGGCAATCTTCCAAAATCTCTTCAAAAAACTCCTCAGTTTATTTCTGATTCAGCTCCATATAACCTTCGTTCGTCACATAATATCTGCATTCCTCTTACTCCCACTGTGCGGTCAGATTTCAATCCCCTCATCGCTTGTCATCAGGTTTGGAACTCCCTGCCTTCTTCAGTAAAGAAATGTCACTCGTTTGGCACTTTCAAGAGGATTCTTAAGGATTATTTAGTTAAGAATCAAACTGAATAATTTTTTTTTTTTTTTTTTTTTTTTTTTTTTTTTTTTATTTTTTTGTGAAGTTAATGTCCCCTGAATGTTTAGTTATGTTTTATGGTGGTCTTCTCTGCGCTATGACTCCCAGACCTCAGGTATGACTATCAATATTTATTGCTGAAACTTGTATAGTTCACTAAGGAGTAGCATTCATGAAGACGGGTTAAATTTTATTGGTTTCGCACCATTTTATTACAGTCCAATAATTATAAGCCTTATGATTGAATTAACCCATAGACCTCAATTTTGCTACCTAGCCTCAGAAATAAGCAGAGTTGATTGAATTGGAATTTATATAGTTTTAAATACAAGCTAAAAGGGCTGTACATGGCTTAAGTTTTGATTTTTTAATATTTTGGATAAGAGTTATGAATAATATCGTAACAGCTATTATGATGTTGGTTTTACCTGACAATACACATAATTCTGTTTCGACGATAGGGATTCGCTTATAGTAATAATAATTTTTTTTTTTTTTTTTTTTTTTTTTTTTTTTTTTTTTTTTTTTTTGTGAGTCTATTTAATATAATTAATAATTTTAGTTTATTTATTCTAATTTCTTCTATAGTTTCCAGTTTATCTATATTTTCTTTTCTTCTCCTTCATATGTGAGTAAGTGATCATTTTAAATTTTCTTTTGTTTTTTATCTCTGAGTATGTAATTCATATGTCGTCCCTCTTTGTACAGGCCAATGAGCCTTTGAGGGATTAATAACATGTAATATTATATGTGTATTTAATGAAGAATAAAACTTATCTTATCTTATCTTATCTTTGACAAATCAAAATAGTCTGGATTTTAAAATTACAGAAAACCGACAAATAACAATAGATTTTTGTCTTATAGTTCCAGTCACGTTCGCCAAGTAAAATTGGTTTGATCATTTCTATAACTGATCGGATCTTTAGTATTTGCTCTCCAAAATTTGTTGAGGAGGAGTTGTCTTTTCTAAGGAAAATACTAATGAGCAACATGTATCCAGAATGGTTAATGAACCAGACTTTTTCAAAAAGAAGAAAACGTTTCTAGAGATTTCTAAGGAAGTCTTGGAGACAACTCGGGAGAAGGATGTTTTTTGTTCCTTACCATATGTACCCGGGCTAAGTGAAAAGCTTAAAAGAATTTTACAATGCAATGGTCTAAAGGTAGCTTTGAAGAGTAATTATACATTTAGTAATTTCGTAAAGTCCGGGAAGAATCTAACTTCGTTGGGACAGCAAAGTGGGGTTTATTAGGTCCCATGTATTTGCGCAAGTTTATATGTGGGAAGGGCTAGGCAAAATTTGGAAATGAGATAATTACAACACAAAGATTATATTTCATCAGCTTTAAAGCAAGATTCTAAGTCTGAAGATTTTACTTCAGCCCTTTCAGAACATATTTTCAATTTTCCAGACCATTTTATTTTGTTCGAGAATGTCTCTTTGTTTTCTAGGGATCGGGGTTTAAAGCAAAATTTTCGTGAAACTCTTGAATTAAAGACAATCTTATTCAAGAATATTGCTTTGAATCGGGATACAGGTGAATATGGGCTGAACTCTATCTATGATAATTTATTAAAATCTGACAGAGTAAAGTTCAATTCACCCAATGTAGTTGACCTTTGTCCAAATTTTATATCACTGAACGCTAATGAACCGAATCCAAGAAGGTCAGAGAGAATAGCTTCCGCCTTTGCTTTGAAAAGAATTAGAGAATTAAACAATATGTAGTGTTATTTGATTTAGTATATAAACTTTTGTTTTTAAATTGTTTTAGTTTAGTTTTACTACTGATGACGGTCACTGTATATGTGACCGAAATATCTGATATTTTTGTGAATTTCTATCACTGTTATCATCATCACTGTCTATTAAAAGGATTTTATCCCTATTTGAATTTTTATTTATCATCATGGAAAGGCAGTGTGGTCTCCGAAATTATCTTCCCAAGTTATGTCATCTACAATCCTTTTTTTGTTTAGAACAAAAAATTTTGTTCCTAAAAAAATCCTTTAAAACCTTTTTTTGTCTCATTTAAAATAGCATGGAATAACAAAGAAAATAAAGAAACAGATAAATACTTTACCTGGCCTAAATGGCCCAGCAAAAAATGACACAACAAATGACACAATACTTGAAAAATTCTCAACAACCATTCTGATTGGCAAGGTCGTCACGTAAAATATCCATCCTATAGTTGTTTGAGGCTGGTATGACCTAAACCACTGAATCATACCAAACGCTTGTGCAACTAAACTTCTGCTATTATAATGTACATTTCGCCTTGGGGAATTTTCCCTTTCTTGCCTAGGGCGATCTCTGACACTATTATGTAAATAGGAATTAAGGGCCACTTCTAGATTCCAATTATTTTGCTCTAATATACGACTGCATTCCTCAATTCTGTCAATCCCACTTGCTTCCTAGAAGAAGAAAAGAAACAAAAAATAATGAGAAGACATAATCATGAAGAAGAAATGTATTAAAATAATTGATCAAGAAATAGCTTTAAACTTATTTTCAAACATTACCGTGAAATCAGTTTCATCTGTGGCACCCCTTTCCTAGATAGCGATGTTCGAAGTGGAATTTAGGTGATTGTTGTTGAGCATTTAACCATATAATGTACTAAAAGTAATCTTTATTTAGTGCATTCTGTTTTTCCAAGTACACTTCCATCATCCTTGCAGCATTTTTTCAAACAGACAGGCTCAGGTAGGTACTCTTCTTCTTTACGTAGATCTTCTTGCAGATTTATTTTACCTAAGGGATCATCAACAGCAGCTCAAAGGTCTCCTATTTATCAATCCATTCTACTATGGAACTCCATCCCTCCTGATGTCCCTTTATATCTTTCTTTTTGAATTAATTCTATCATAATTTATATTTCTCCCTTCTCTTCTTTTAAAGTAATTTTCAGAAACTTTCCTTTCTGTTAAATGTACTCGTATTATTCCAGTGTTTTACTATTGTATGTGCTTTAGGATTTTATAAAAGTCCACTGTTTATTATTATAATGTGTGGCCCACTACAAGCCAATCTTGGGCCTAGTAACCGTAATAGTCTTTTTTAAGTATTAACTAAATGATTGATTGATTGACTGATTATTATTTATTTTGATTGACGTTGTAATGCTTTCTTATTTCTCTTTTGTACTGCGTTTTGGTGCATTATTTGCATTTTATGATGAGTTAAAAATATATAATCAAATAGATTTCAAATTTTACCCTATGCTACAGTAATATTATTTGTTTTATTTGACTAATTTTTTTTTCAAGTTTACACCCCCTCCCCAATTCCACAACTGTCCAGAGATTTAAATCAAATAGACAATGGCTTAAGGCCGTATCCAATTATGTCTTTCCATATTCGGCTAAGAAAAATGAGGATTATTTGAGCAGTATTTGTACAACTTAAACTAGAAAAAGGAGGCCTTTCCTCAATTAGTGCTAATTAAAGAGCTAAGTCCAGTGAGCGCTTTACATTTAAATTGCAATAAGTTGGAGATTACAACAAACTGAGGATTTGATCATTGTAGACTATACAATGATGACAGTAAAGTATATTTCATTCCAAATGATTTATCATGCAACTCCCAGTCACCTTCAACTCAACACTAGTCTACTCAGCATCCCTCTTGAAAATAAGCTTGTCCCACAGGTCCCAGTCCTTCCATAAGAACAACATCTCAACACCTATCACCTCCTTCCAAGGGTTGAGCCTCTGTATTTTCTATTGCATTAGCAAAGTTGCCTTTGTGGGAGTTTTACGCTAGAACAATTATTTGACTTTATTTCTGCTCATGTTTAGTTTTATGTAGCTCTTTCCCTTTCTTTGAAAACTTCTGATGTGGAAAAAGTTTAAAAAAATTAATCCACAAAGCAGTAGGGCCGACATATATAGAAGATCTTGATTTTTGTCTACTATAGTATAGCTGTCTTCATAGATTTTATTTAGTTCAGCAATTGATTGACAGCTTCTAAGTGGGTATTATTGAGGAATATCACTTTCCAGTACATCTCCAGAGTTTGTTGGAATTTTAGCTTTAACCATGTTAATTTTCAGACGAACTGGCTTTGCATTGATACCAACATTACATAGCATGGATTGTGCTTTGTCTATAGGCTACTGAGCAATAATTATCAGGGGCTGTATACTAATTGTCAAGAAAATCGAAAAACCTTTAATATAGATTTTCTTTTTACCTTTAACGTAAAAAACTACTTTAAAATGGATCTCAAACTTTTACACATATAGAAAAATATAATATAAATTTTTAAGTACAAGGACACACAAATTAAGCCTCATTGTTTGAGGCTCACGGGTTAAGTAAAACTTGGGCAAGCACATGCATCTTAAATAAGGACAAATTACTTGTAACTGAATTACTAAACTAATTTTGAGAGCAGACATAAAGAAAGGAAGCATGAGTGAAAAATAAACTAAAAACAGACAGCTTAAGAAGCTTAATTATCAAACAGCTTAAGAAGCTCTAGTTGTCTTTGGGAATCTGAAGATTGTTAAGGTTTAAATATCCAAAGACAAAAAACTTAACTAAAAAAAAATTCTTTTTTATTGTTATGACTCATCATAGCAAAAGTGACAAAAATCTGATACTTCCCTAAAAACTACAGAACCTTAAAACAACCAAAAGAAAACACTGCCATAATCACTGTGTATAAAAAAAATGGTATTTAAATCTTCAATATGTATGGTATTGTATAATTAATGAATATAGTTCTTTATATTATGCTCACAGTTCATTTGACCCCTGATTCACATCAGTGTTACTGCCACGCTAATGAATTGTGTTTTTTGAAAGGTAACCAAAAAATTTATGCTAAGTTATTAAAGAATTTATCAAGCAAACCAATTTGTTAGTGCAGTTTAAAATTTGGAAAGTTTTTTTTTTATCTGAATAATAATTCTAGTTCCGTTTGCATTATATTTTGTCTATGTCCAAATACTTGAAATCCAATTTCATGATTTTTTATTTAATTTGAAGATCCTCGTTTAATTATTTGTAATTTTTTTATTTCCAGTCCAAATGATATGTGCTCTTAATTGTTACCTGAAAGATTAATTATATCTAATTTTCACAGAGTAACATATTCTTGTGAGGAGATATTGTAGTGAATTAAGCCTTAATTGAAGCTCCCAGTAGGTATTTGCTTCTTGACTAATAACAAGATTTTACTTTTATAGTAAAAAAAAAAAAACTTTTGAAATACAATTGACCAGCCTAGAGGCTACCCAAAGACACAATCTACTCTTTTGTCTGGTTTGAAGGATTTTTTACCTTGTGATAATTTAGTGCATGAGGCCAAGTCTTGTGGTTGAAGGTTTTCTGGTTCAATCCTGCATGTTACAAGGAAAGTTTTTACTAAGCTGTACTAGCCAAGTGGTTAGTATGCTAGACTTGAGACACTTTACCCAAGCAGACAAAGGTTTGAGTCCTGGCGTTGTTGGTTTGAAAGGGGTCAGTGTGTTGGTTTGTTGTTGGTTTGAATGGGGTTGAATGATTGGTTGAATTAATTAGTTTGAATGAGGGTCAGTGGTGTGACTGTAATTTCAGTCAGTCAACCCAGCTCTAAATGGGTACCTGGAGAAATCCGGGTAAGGTAAACAGGAAGGGTGTGCAAAAGCACAGGATGGCTATTGAAGATCAGCGCCACTGGTATGAATTGTAAAATTCAATGTCATATTCTTTACCTTACCATTTTGTTAAAATAGGCTAGATTTAACAGTAAATGAGAGACATCAACAGAATACAGAAAATGAATAATGCAAGGGAAACATATTAGCTAATTTGAGCTATATATTTGCACACTTGAGGGGGGTGAATTTAAGTGAAGTACTTTTAAAAACGAATGCAAGTAAGTATTTTTGGATTTCTTCAAAATTATTTTCAGAGTTTTATTATTGTTTCTTTTCAAGAGCCCCAATTGTGTCTTGATACTATAAATTGTAAGAAGTGGTAGGCTGGTAGTATATGTTTGGCCCTGGATTCATTCCTGAAAGATTCATTGACCTATCTCAATTGCTTTCCAAGACAGCAAGAAACCCCTATACTAAAATTGGTAAAGGTTCTAGATTAGGAGCTAAAAAGAAGGAAACATGTTGAGAAAACAATTCTTACTTCGTAATATGCAGAATAATTGTAGCTAACACATTTTCACTGTGGCTCCACTACATTTTGCTCCTGACTCCTCCCCCCCCCCCGTTTGTACCACTTGGGCAGGGGAGGGAATTTAAGTTTATTACTTTTATTAACAAACGGAAGTAAGTATTTTAGGATTTCGTTAAAAATGTTTACAAAATTGTATAGTGTTTTCTACTCAATAGCCACAATTGTATGCTGATACCATAAGTTGTTAGAAGTAGTAGGCTGGTAGCATATATTTGGCCCTTGATTCATTCCTGAAAGATTCACTGACCTATCTCAACTGCATTCCAAGGTAGCAAGAAACCCCTAAACTAAAATTGGTAAAGGTCTAGATTAGGAGCTATTAAGAAGGAAACATGTTGAGATAACAATTCTTACTTTGTAATATGCAGAATAATTGTAGCTAACACATTTTGACTGTAGCTCCACTAAAACTTTAACCCTCCCCCCCCCCCCTAATGTGTTGATATAGCCTATAGCCAAAATTATGGTACATTTAAAATTTACAGCATAATTTAGCTAGGATATAAGTGAATATATCGCTTGATGCATTATTTTATGCTCTTTCACAATTCAATAAATGCTTATGGGGCAACTTACATCATTAGCCCTTAGGTGCCCCAAAGGCATCATTTTGGTTACCACACAAAAAAGTGATCAACATTAGGCTAGCAAAGGTTTTGAAAAGTGGTCAAAAACATACCATTAGGCTAATTTATAAATAAAAATATTCAAAAGAAATATATTCCAAAGCAGTGGAAAAATTACATCAAAATCCTGGGGGGAGGGGGGGGGGCGAAGTTGCAGCCAATTTTCCAAAATCAAGTGAAAATGAAAGTAAAAACTAAAAATTAGCCATTTATTACAAAAAAGGTACTATAAAAGTACTTCATAATACTATAAAGGTAAATTTGTACTAAAAAAAACTAATCTGTTTCCGTTGATGCTTGAATTTATCCAGACTTATTTTAGTTTTGACAAGATTTTAGAAGAATCTAAACTTCAGCTGGGGGGCGGGGGTCTTGGGCAAACCTGGTCTGGGAGGGAAAATTGCCCCCCCCCCTGCCCCATAGCAAGTTACAACCCTGTTCCAAAGGCGTCTATTTATAAAAAAAATCCACATTTAGCATAATTCTAATTCAAAACGTTTTTGTAGCATTATTATTTGAGGGTGTACTTTCTCTGCAATAAACTTTGCTGTTGCATAACAAAAGCACTGACTTTGTAGGGAACTATCTGAATTAAAGACATTACAAAGTTTACTTTTCAATCTCTATCAGTTCTAATAATTTACTTGCTGTAATTCCTAAAAACTTGCCTTCACAAATCATAGCATTAGTTGAATTAATGATGTTCAATTCAGTTCAATTCATTTTATTTAACATCAAAATACATTTAACAAATATGCCAATACCCGCCCAAAGAAAGATACCAAAAAGCACTTGCGACTGGGCGGGTACATACAACTCATTTACTAATTAATGATTAACTATAAAAAAAAAAAAAAAAAAAAAAACTTAATAATAATAATAATAAAAGAAACACTAAAAAAAAAAAAAAATCAATCTATCATCAATTCATTTAATAATAATAATTATAATAATAAAGATAAATAATAATAATAATAAAAAAAAAAAAAAAAAAACTATGAACCTTGACCTAACAAATATTTTTTCAATTTATTTTTAAATAACCCCAGGTGCTCAGCCACCCGAATGCTCTCCGGAATAGAGTTCCACACATTAGGCCCTGAAAATCTAGTATGGACGCCGGCCCTGGTTCCACTTCTATTCGGACCAATAAAATCACTAGCATGAAGAGTTTCATAATGTTGCAGAAAACTATTGTCATTAAAATGATCAAGATACAGCTCTAGATTAACATTAGTCCAGCATTGATGGGCGGAAATTTCCATCTGGTAGTCTCGTAGCTGTCCTACATTCAACACTTGCACCTTGTTGAAGCAAGCTGAAGTGTTATTTACACCTTCAACATACCCACCAATAAGACGCATCGCTCTATCTTGAAGAGTCTGAACACGTTTAAAATTCACATAAAAATTACTTGCCCATAACATACAGCCATACGAAGCATATGGGTGGATCAAAGCATGGTATAAAAGCAATAAAACTCTCTGAGGTAAGAAATTTTTAAAACGACGAATCGCTCCAAGGCCATGTGCAACCTTTGTGGCAACAACATCACTGTGGCGTTTCCATGAAAAATTACAATCAATGTAAAAACCTAAGTACCGGATTTCTTGAACTTGAACTACAGGCTTATTATTAAACAGAATTCTACCATCAATATCACTGGGCTTGCCTACTCTAGAATATACAATAAAATTAGTCTTAGTAACATTAACTGATAACAAACTCAAACTAGTAAAAACATGGAAATTTCTCAGAACAGAATTCACTTTCAACACAAGACTATCCAAACAACGACTAGAAAACGTAACTGCAGTGTCATCAGCGAATGACTTTAAGCAACAATCTGGAAGATAAACCTCATGATATCCACATAAACCAGATATAGAAGTGGACCAATGACCGATCCCTGTGGCACATCGCACGGCACCTGACAAGGGGAAGAAATAGCCTCATGAATCACCACTTTAATAGACCTTCCACACAACCAACTTTCAAAGCATTTCAAATTCAGTCATTTAACACCTAAGCACTCTAATCTTTACAACAAAATTTTTAAATTGACAATGTCAAATGCTTTACTAAAATCAAGAAATACTGTTAGAGGGATTTCACCTTTTACTAAATAATTATTTACAAAATCAACAAGATGAATGGCAGCATGGCTAGTGGAATGACCTTTTCGGAACCCGAATTGGGGGTGTCACTGAGTAGGCTATGTTTCGAGAGATGGTCATATAGACGGCGATGAATCACTTTTACTAAAATTTTTGACAATAAAGGCAGTATCGATATTGGTCTCCAGTTACCGGCATCTGACCTGGTACCCCCTTTGTAAAGCGGGATAACTTTAGCTTGCTTCAACGCTTCTGGAAAGGTCCCCGTTTCCATAGATAAATCAATAATATGGAGAATACATGGTAGTATATACATTAACACAGCTTTAAAAGTTCTCAGATTCACGCCATCTATCCCAGCAGAATTCGATTTTATATTTTTCACTATTTTAATCACTTCATCACTTGTACACTCTTCAAACTGGAACTCAACAGTATCTCCACGAGAGTCCACGAATTCCTCGCTAAAGAAATTTTCCCTGTCACACCTTACACTCTCTTGAACAGACGAGCCAACCTGAGAATAAAACTGGCCAAAATGATTCGCGACTACATTTTTATCACTCACATAACTTCCGTTTATATCAATGGAAGGCGACTGACTACTTTTATGATTTCCCGTAAACTCATTAATAACCTGCCATGTGGCTTTGGTATCTCCCTTACTATCAGAAAACTTTTCTTCAAAATACTTCTTCTTTGCTTGCCTTCTCATAGTGGTCACCGTATTTCTAACTCGCTTGAACTCTGCAAAATCTGCGTCATCCTGACTATTAAGATATTCCTCATAAAACAAGTTCCTTTTTTTTTATCAGGTCTATTATTGCCTCCGTAATCCACGGCTTGCGGGGATAGTCCCTGTTTTGTTTGGTCAAGCGCAAGGGGCATGTTTTCTCATAAATCGGTTGGAAAATATACATGTACTGATTGTACGCTAGAGAAGAATCACCAGAAATCCCCAGGACCGAGTCCCACTTGATACAGCTCAACTCCTCGGCAAAGCTATTCAGATTTTGCTTTTTCAGCTCACGTGTCAGTATTTTTTTTAGCTAGGATACGTCGTTTTCTAAGACACGTCAAATGAGCAATTACCGGAAGATGATCTGATCCTGGATATACTATCACATCTGAATAGCTTTGACTCAAATAGCTAGGTCCCACGAAAACGTTATCAATTAAGGTCGCAGAATGAGTAGAGATTCGGGTAGGTACACAAGTTAAAGGGTAAAGGTCACTTGAAATCATATAATTAAAAAAATCAAAATTATCACCTGAAAGATCTAAAAGATTATAGTTAAAATCACCCATACAAAAAAAAATCCATGCTCGTAGACAAAACCAACCTCATTAACTCCTCAAAACCAGCTGCAAACTCATCCAGGCGAGCACTGGCAGAGTAATTACACAAATTTCAGTGTTTGATCTTTGTTTTAATGATAAACAATCAATAGAGGTTACATTGGCATATCCCTCATATGAAAAATTTTACATATCCTCTAAAAGTCTAAAATTTCCCTATATATTTATTGAAAACAACAACCCAGGAAACATTTCTGATTTGATGATTCAAAGTTCTGGCTTTCCTATATCTCTGTTGTCAAGCTATTACATGGTTATTGAATTGTTAAAAAAAATAAAAAGCAAGAGTGGGTAATTTTGATTTTTTTTTTTTAGGTCTGGAAGTGTTGTCTGGTGCTACAACTGGACGAGTGAAGCGGGGCTGACAGCTATCTAGACGGATAGCTACATTGTCAAGGATGACTGTCACCAATTTTCAAAGGAAAAAGTTTAGTTTCTAAATTTTTATTTTTTTTTTTTTTTTACTAAAATCTGTCTTTTTCAGGTTGTAAAGGGCTCAATCAAGGGACATGAGCGTAAGAAGAAAGCAGGTGGACAAATATGCCCTAGAACCTGCTCTAGCCGCTGTTGACGACGGAATTTCTTATAGAGAAGCCCAAAAAAGTTATAGAGAATCCCAGAAAGTGTCCTCTACTGACATCATAGTGCAAGAAAAAAGAGTAATAAAATCTTAAAGATGGGAAGACCTCCCAAGATCGACGAGTTTCAAGAGGAAGAACTCGTGAAAAGCTTGGTGACTAGTGGACAGATGGGCTATCCCATGACAGCTTTTAACTTCAGGTGTTTTGTGAATTATCACCTAGATCGCCAAGGGAGATCGTCTGGCAGATTCAAGAACAATATTCCTGGCATGCAGTGGGCGACAAAATTTCTAGAAAGACACAGTAGCAAACAGTCAGAGAGAATGGCCTCAAACATAAAAAGAGCTAGAGCAAAAGTGAATCATGCTTTGGTTAGGGATTTTTTTGAGGAATATACAAAAGATAAAGAAGGAATTCCTCCTCAAAATATTATAAACTATGATGAGACAAATCTAAATGATGAGCCAAGGAAGAAAAAAGTGACTGTGAAATGTGGCACGAAGTATCTGGAAAAGGTTATGAACTCATCAAAAGCGAGTGTTTCGCTAATGATGACAGGTACAGCAAGTAGTATAGTGCCGCATCCCTATATGTGCTACAGGTCAATCCATTTGTATGATCCCTGGACCATCGGCGGCCCGACCGGTGCAAGGTACAACAGAACAAAGTTTGGTTGGTTTGACGGCGTCACTTTTGAAGATTACTTCTAAAAGATTATTTTCCCCTACTGTCATTGGCTATCTGGGAAAAAAGTACTGATTAGTGACCACCTCTCATCCCACCTGTCACCAGAAGTAGTCAGATTATGTGAAGACAACGAAATTCTTTTCAAGTTCCTTGTACCAAACGCAGCTCATCTTCTATAGCCACTTGATGTTGCATTTTTTGCTTCTTTCAAAAGGAAGAGGAGAAAAATTTTAGACAAGTGGAAGATGGGACCAGCAAGAAATTTCAGTGCCGTTGAAACAACTCAGATTCGAAGCTTCTGAACCCTCTTCTCGGGTCAATTGAAGCAAATGCTCCAGCAAACCTCACAGCTGGTTTTGAAAAGTGGATCTATCAGTTGAAGCCAGAAATAGTGCTTGCTCGTCAGCCACCTGGTGACCCAACTGACGAAAACTGTGGTGAGCTTCAAAACAGTCTTGTTTCTTATCTTACAGAAATTAGGTTTTTTCCTGAGGAGCCCTTGGGTTTGGCCGATGGAAACAATAACGCAGCAGACCGTGGCAGAAAAAAAGCTAACGGTGCCTGCTGACCGGTGTGTCAGAGGAAGGGATACTGGCACAAGCAGGGAAGATTCCACTGAAGAATCAGATTCCAAGTGGTCAATGCCGGTAGACAAACCAGTCGATCTTCCACCTAACACACAGTCCCGTTCTGCCAAAGAGAAGAAGATGGTAAATCCTAGAAAAAAAGAAAACTGATGTGTGTGGTCAGAAAGTCAGCCAAACAAGCTTGGCAGAAATCAGAAACAAAGTTATAAAGGTAAGCACTTCAAGCAAAGAAAGTGATGACGACCAAGTGGCCTATATAACAAAGACAGCAGCACCAGCGCCGAACTTGAGGATTACAACTTGCAAGGCTCAAGTTCTTCTGGCTTGGGCACAGAACCAGAAGCTGACAGAGAAGAACCAGAAAGAGACACCAAATTGACTATTGGATCCTGGGTTATAGTGAGCTCCCAGGACCCCAGTGGCACTCGGAAGAACAAAAGCCAGAACTTTACATTGGCAGAGTAAGTGAAGTGGAGCATGGGAAAGTCACAGCAGAATTTGTAAGGAAGACCACCTCACCTTAATTTGCATTCCCGGCAAAGGAGGACATGGTCACATCAGAAAGTCTGACATTATAAAAATTCTTCTGTATCCAGCGTTGACGCATAGAGGGGCTATGAAGTTCCGAGATACTGGAAATTTGCCAATTAACTAGCTCAGTGCCTAAGATAATTTATGTGATTCATAGTGCATAAGATAATTTATGTGATTCATAGTGCATAAGATAATTTATGTGATTCACAGCATTTGACTGATTTTTTTTTAAGTTGTTTTGGAAGAAACTTGAAGTTGTTTTGGAAGAAACTTGTAGTCTAATAGTGTAGTCTAAAAGCAATAGTGCCATATTGCTCCTATGAATAAAAATAAACCTTTTTTAAAAACATATTTAGTGTCCCTTGATAACTTAAACAGCAAAAACAAGGTCTAACAATGTGAATCAAGTTACTGTCCCTAGATTGGAAACTGGGCCCAACCAAGGGACACCTCTTAAAAAAGAAAAATATAAAAAATAGATATGATAAAAGAATTGCGGATTCTGTACTAGTTTTCCTCTCATTGAGATGTATCCAATGGCATAAGTTTCATTGTTGTATTATGACCAGTTGACGAGCAATTTACAAAAAAAAACACAAAAAACAATCCCTTGTATGGTGGTTTTAAGGTAGTTGATATATCACTGATAAGATATTCAGTTTATTCAGGGACCATATTTCTGAAATTCTTTGAAAAATCAACCTGTAACTGGTTACGTGAGGTATAAAATTACCCCACAGACTTCTATTTTTGAGATTTCTCAATAACCATTGGGGTATGTGGTTCTTTATAATCTGAGAATACCACAATAAGAATCTCTGGTCAGTCAGTCCACTTCCAGCATCTATCCAAAAAGAAGTTAAGGGGAGCTTACGGTAGTTTTTTACTCCACCCAACCACTTACATAAAAAATAATGTCACAGTCAAATATTATGACAAAGAGTTGTAAGAGGGTCTGAATAGCTAAAAATTGATAGGGAAACTATAGTTGAACTACTTCCGTAAATTATGTTTTCTTACATACAGATGCTGATAGTCTTACAACCTATTTTACCAGGAAATACAGTATTCCTACTGGTCCAAGACTATTTATTGCCAAGAAAGTGAATATTTTTACCCTCCTTTGCCTTCCCATTTGATTCCTTAATTTTCTAGAAAGTCCAAATGAGTAGCCACAAGAGACAAACTTGAGACACAGGAAGAAGTCACGGAGCTCCTTGAAACAAAAGAAGATCAATCAGATTTTAAAGATGAAGATTGCAATAGAGATCCTAATTTACAGGTTGATGAGGATATTGTAGACAATGTCATTGAAGGTAAAACTAACAAAGAGGAAGAGGTATATGCCTGTAAAAAACATTCTTCAGATGTAGACCTACAGCAACCCCAGACCTTGAGTACATTTAATGAAGATGATGTTCCTCTTGAAAGGTGCCAGAAGAAGCTTGTGGTTATGTTTATTTGTAAATACTACAGACCAAAACAGTCCAAGCAGCACATACTTGCTCTTTCAATATAATAGCAAAGGCAGCCCAATCGTGCTGCCTAAGTAAAGAACGATGTTAGCACAATGTATTATTATTTTTTTCGATACCAGGCACTTCGTCTCAAAGGAATTGTCGCAGAAATTTCGAAAAGGAATCATTCGACTGGAAAGGCTAGTGCCCTTTTTAACAGTCAAAAGTTATTGGAAGGCAGCTAACACCCCTTCCGCTCACACCATTTCCCCAAACACATCCAATCAAAACATTGGGATAGCCATTTTGTTCAGCATAGTTGATTTCCAGATAGAAATTATGTTTTTGAGGATCAAACTCCCCCCACAGCCCTCAGGGCAAGGATTGTAAGTTATGCCCTGGGGGCATATAAGGTTTTTATAGAAAGAGTTGTTGTACAAACTTCAAAAAGGGCTCATTAGATTGGAAATTGAAAGGGCTAGTGCCCTTTATAATAGTCAAAAGTGATTGAAGGGCAACTACCCCCCCCCTCTCACACCTATCTTTTCCCCAAACACATCTAATCAAAATTTTGAGACAGCCATTTTGTTCAACGTAGTTGAGAATTCTGGAAACTAGGTCAGAGGTTGACGACACCCCCCCACAGCCCTCGGGATAGGCGTTGTAAATTATGCCCTGGGGGCACATACAGTTTTTACAGAAAGTGTTGTCGTCGAAGCTTCAAAAAGGGCTCATTCAATTGAAAATTGAAATGGCCAATGCCCTTTTTAATACTCAAAAGTGATTGGAGGGTAACTAACATACATTCAACGCCCACAATTTCCCCAAACACATCCAGTCAAAATTTTGAGATAGTCATTTTATTCAACGCAGTTGAAAGGTCCGGAAATTATATCTTTGAGCAGGATACTCCCACCACAGTCTTCAGGGCAAGGGTTGTAAGTTATGCCCTTGGAGCATATAAGGTTTTTACAGAAAGTATTGTCGTAAAAACTTAAAAAAGGGCTCATTCAATTGGAAATTCAAAGGGCTAGTGCCCCTTTTAATAGTTGAAAGTAATTGGAGGGCAGCTAGGCCCCCCCCCCCTCTCATGTCCACAATTTCCCCAAACACATGCAGTCAAAATGTTGAAACATCCATTTCGTTCAAAGCGGTTGAAAGTTTTGGAACTTATGTCTTTGAGGATGAGAGCCCCGTCAAAGCCGTAAGGGCAAAGATTGTAAGTTATATCCTGGGGGCATATAAGGTTTTATTAAAAGCGTTGTCATAGAAACTTTAAAAAACACTCATTTGATTGGAAATTAAAAGGGCTGGTGCTCTTTTTAATAGTCGAAAGTGATTGGATAGTAACTAACCCTCCCTCACACCCACCATTTCCCCAAACACATCCCATCAAAATTTTGAGATGGGTATTTTGTCCAACATAGTTGAAAATTCTGGAAATTATGTCTTTGAGGATGACAAATCCCTCAGGGCAAGAATTATAAGTTATGCCCTGGGGGCTTAAAAGATTTTTATAGAAAGTCTTTTCGTAGAAACTTCAAAAAGGGCTCATTAGATTGGAAATTCAAAGGGCTAGTGACCTTTTAATAGTTGAAAGTGATTGGAGGGCAACTAACCCCCCTCTCACACCTACCATTTTCCCAAACACATCCAATCAAAATTTTGAGACATTTTGTTGAACGTAGTTAAAAGGTCTGGAAATTATGTCTTTGCGGATGACACTCCCCCTAGAGGCCTCAGGGCAAGGGTTGTAAGTTATGCCCTGGGGGCATGTAAGGTTTTTTTTATAGAAAGCGTTGTCATAAAAACTTCAAAAAGGGCTCACTCAATTGGAAATTGAAAGGGTTAGTGACCTTTTTAATACTTGAAAGTAATTGGAGGGCAACTAACCCCCTCTTAAGCCTGCCATTCCCCCAAACACATGCAATCAAAATTTTGAGATATTCATTTTGTTTAACGTAGTTAAAGGTTCTGGAAATTAGGTATTTGAGGATGCTAGTCCCATCAGAGCCCACAGGGAAAGGGCTGTAAGTTATGCCCTGGGGGCATATAAGGTTTTTATAGAAAGCGTTGTTGTAGAAACTTCAAAAAAAAGCACATTTGATAGGAAATTGCAAGGGTTAGTACCCTTTTTATTAGTCTAAAGTGATTGGAGAGCAGCAAATCCCCCTCTCACGCCCACCATTTCCTCTAACACATCCAATTAAAATTTTGCGATAGGTATTTTCTTCAACGTAGTTGAAAGTTATGGAAAATATGTCTTTGAGGATGACAAACCCCCCACAACCCTCAGGACAAGGGTTGTAAGATATGCCCTGGGAGCATATAAAGTTTTTTTTATAGAAAGCGTTTTTATAGATACTTCAAAAAGGGCTCATTTTATTGGAAATTGAAAGGGCTAGTACCCTTTTTAATAGTCGAAAGGGACTGGAGGGTGACTCTCAAGCCCACCATTTCCCCAAAGACATCCAATCAAAATTTTGATATAGGCGTTTTGTTCAACGTAGTTGAAAGTTCTGGAAATTAGGTCTTTGAGGATGACAACCCCCATACCCCACAGCCTTCAAAGCAATGGCTGTAAGTTATGCCCTGGGGGCAAATAAGGTTCTTTATAGAAAATGTTGTCATAGAAACTTCAAAAAGAGCTCATTCAATTCAAAATTGGCTAGTCGAAACTGATTGGAGGGCAACTAACCCCCTCTCACGCCCACCATTTCCCCAAACACATCCAATCAAAATTTTGAGACCACCATTTTTTTTCAACGTAGTCGAAAATTCTGGATATTATGTCTTAGAGGATGATAAACCCCCCACACCCCTTGGGGCAAGGGTTGTAAGTTATGCCCTGGGGGCATATAAGGTTTTTATAGAGAGCGTTGTCACAGAACCTTCGAAAAGGGCTCATTAAATTGGAAATTGAAAGAGCTGGTGCCCTTTTTAATAGTCAAAAGTGATTGGAGGAAAACTAACACCCCTCACACACCCACCATTTCCCCAAGAACATCCAATAAAAATTTTGAGATAAAAAACAAACAGAAATGCCAAATCTAAAAGCCAGAATATAATTTGAACTTTACTGAAAAAAAGTATTTTAAATATTTTCACTTTTATAACTTTAAGAAATCAAAAATTAATTAATATTTTAAGGAATAAATACAAGCATATGTATATTAAACTGACAATGCACATTTTTTTCAGTAAATTCATTTGATTTTTTTCAGTAAAGTACAAATTCTTTTCTACCTTTTAGAAAGCACAGGGTTAAGAACCCTACTGAGATTAATTTCTGCTCGTTTTGAGTTTGAATTATGTTAATATCTGTTTGTTTTGGATTTCATTTATTTATTTATACTGATTTGTGGTAGTTGTATGCTTGGTAGATTATTTGATTCTAGTTTTGTTCATTTTTGGTTTAATGGAGTTTTTTTACTTTTTTTTAAGGACTTATTTTGTGCTAAAAGTTTTTTTGATTAATCACAATAATATGGTCATCAAGAACCATCCAGAGTAGTGGGAACTCTCAGCAAGTACAAGTGCAAGCTCCCAGCAGCATTTCTTCTACAAGAATTGTAAACCTGGTTCCTCAATCTTTGGTTTTGCTAAGAAGAACATCATTGTACTTGAAATGATTTGATTGTTTTGTTACTTAAGAAGTTTTTGTTTATTTGTATTTTGTTTTTCAGGTGCTTGGGTCTAATATACTTACCTACAAATTGAATTGACGTGAGCCTAGCGACAGTCTATTGCATGGTGTCAGAAGTGGGATCTGAACCCACACACTTTTTCGAGGACCAGAATGTTCAGCACCATGTGCGGCCGGTATAAATGGAATCGATGCCCATTTGGACTGATTTCGGCACAGGATGAATACCAGTGAAAGATGGAAGAGGTCTTTGGGGAACTGGACATCAGGCTGATCGTTGATGATATTGCAGGCAATTGCCGTAACAATGCTGAACATGACACAAAGTTGAGAGCAGTACTCCAGGCCGCAAGAGAGAAAGGAGTGCAGTTCAATAGAAAGAAATGTGTCTTCAATACTACTTCCATTCCTACTTTGGACACAGACTAACAACAAGCAGCATTGCCCCAGGTCCAGAGAAAACCAAGGCGTAAGAAAACATGCCTGCACCACAAAACCATGAAGAACTAAAGACGTTGTTAGGAATGATACATCCCCAAACTATCGACGATGAATGAACCCCTTTAAGACCTGTCGAAACAGCGGACGTTCGAATGGACTCCAAGCCACAAGGATGCCCAGAGAGGTATTCAGGATGCAATTTGTCAAAACATCTCATATTTTGACCAAGAAGCCAAGGAGATCAAGGTTATTATAGATGTCTCCCAGTATGGTCTGGGTGCACAACTAATAGCAGACAGAGCTAGGGTCGTTTTTGCATCTTGCTCTTCAAATGAGACAGAGCAGCATTACTCGCAAATGGAAAAAGAGATGCTTGGAATAACATTTGTTTGTAAAAGATTCCACTAATATCTGTTAGGAAAAACAATCTGCATGACCATGGACCACAAGTCTCTGGAGTTGATTTTTGGGATATCAATACAAAAGGCACTTCCAAGGCTGCAACAAATGATGTTGGCTGTTCAGCTGTATTACATCAAGCTGAGATACAAATCTGGAAAGACCATTCTTGTAGCAGACGCCCTATCTTGACTGCATCTTACAGATATAGACATGGAATCACAGGTGGACTTGGGGGTTGTGATTCACTCAGTCCTTCAAATTACACCCATAGCAAGCCAAAGGCTAGTCCAAATACGCCAAGAAACAGCAAAAAACGAAACACTGGATTTCCTGATGCAGACAATACAAGTAGGCTAGCCAAGCATTAAAAAGGACATAGACACAAAACTTGGGCCCTTCTGGAATTACTGCCAAGAACTGGTAGAACTCAATTGCCTTGTTGTAAAAGGAGATTGTATAGTCATCCCAAGATGCATCAGACCAGGCATATTAGACCAACTACACTCTTCTCATTTGGGAGTTGGTAGGACTAAAGAGAGGGCCAGAACTTCTGTATTCTGGCCAGGCATCACACAAGATATCAAGAGAATGGTTAGCCAGTGTGAGGTGTGTGCCAAGTTTGCCCCAAGCCAACAGAAGGAGCCAATTATCCCACACAAAATACAAGACTACCCCTTCCAGCACATAGCTGTTGACCTGTTCCAGCTCAATGGACAAGATTGTATGGTCACTGTCAATTACATGAGTCGGTTTTTTTAGGTTGATTTTCTGACAAGCACCACGTCACAGCAGGTCATCACCAAACTGAAATCTCATTTCAGTTGACATGGAGTTCCCAAGTGACACACAACCAACAACAGTCCCCAGTTCAGTGGAAAGGATTTTTAGCGGTTCATGACAGACTGGCAAATCACCCATTCAACCTCAACCCCCAACTATCCCCAGTCCAATGGCATGAGTGAAAAGGGTGTTGAAATGGCTAAAAGACTTTTGATGAAAGTTGCTGAGAGCAAGAGTGATCCATATTTGGCACTCTTGAGTACTGAACTGTACCCAGTGATGGTTTTGCCCCCACTCAAATAATGATGAATGCCAATTGAGATCTCTCCTGCCCAGTATCAGATAGATCTTGCAGCCAGGGGTTATCCATTTTGACAGATTCAGACAACAGAAGAAGAAGTCTAAAGAGGCCCAAAGCAAGTACTACAATCGAGATGCTAGGAACATGCAATGGCTAATAACAAGGCAGAAAGTGTGGGTCCAGTTGACTAACCAGGGACCCTGGAAGAAGGCAACAGTTTGTAAAACCAATGACAACCCTTGTTCATACTATGTTTGTGTTGAACAAGAAGGGACACTCCACTGCAACAGAATTCACAATAAACCAAGACAAGACCCAACCATGACGTACCCACATTACAGTGAAATTTGCCAAGCACAGACCCACCGTTCCAAAGATCACTTGGTATCAATGAGCACCTTGCCTTCCAAAAACGTCCCCAAATCTACAAACTATTCCCATGAGACTGCAGGCCCCACTACAACAGAGCCTCTAACACCAAGGCTAGGTGTTAAAGAGAAAGAAGCAGAGGCCACTGACCCAGCTCAGGCAGAACGGAATAGCTACAGAAGAAGCACGACAGTCACTCATTCTGGTCATCAGGTCAAACCCTCCGCCAGGTTAAATTTGAGCATCAACAAAAGTCATCATTGAATTACACAAGGAAAATAAAGAAGATGAAATGATTTGATTGTTTTGTTACATAAGAAGTTGTTGTTTTTTTTGTATTTTGTTTTTCAGGTGCTTGGGTCTAACATACTTACCTACCGTACTAGACATGAGCCTAGCAACAAATCTATTGCAGTACTGTATGTGTCTAGTAACTTTGAGATCCCTTTAATGCACAATATAAACACAATAGATGCAATTTCAGGCAAAACAGACATAGGGTTAATGCACCAATGATTTCACAGACCAATTTTGGAACCCATGTAAGAATTTTCCTTCAAAACAGGACAACTCTGCTTAGTGACTTGGAACACAATCTCTTGAAGCCGTCATTATATTTTGATAATGCAAAACGTGGACACTATATCCAATACACCCAGATAAGAAAAGAATATTCAATTTAATCAGTTTCCTGTTTTTGACAAAAAATAAGCTCCAGACAATGTTTTAGCTATGTCATGGTCAAACTGTCATTACTTGGTTATTTTTTTTACAAAAAAATTGGGATCAGTACCAATACATCACAATACATCTGATCTTCTCTAATATGTAGCCACATTGGTTTTTTCTTGATAAAATTAAGTAGAAATGGCAGTTAATATTATACTAACGAAACTATGTTCCAAGTGTCAAAAATTCTTGTATGATGTAGTGAAATACCAGACCAATTAAAAATGTTCCTTCAGCCAAATTCAAATGTAGATGTTGACTTCTATTATTAGATTCATTTCTTTTGAGAATGTCTTGTAGTAAACATGTCAAAATTTTTGACAGGCAGCAACAGGCCCTGTCAAAATATAGGTGACTGTCAAAACTTCACTGAACTTCACTGTTGTAAAACAGATGGGAAACAATTGGCATCAAAATTCAAGGGTCCTCTGACAAAAACATAGTTGTCAAATTTACAGGTACTCTCTTGACAACAAGAGATTTTGATTAAATATTATCTGTAATAATATTTCACATGAAAAAAACACTATTTTTTTTTTTTTTTAAATCATAGTTTTACTGATTTGATGCTAAATTTTTCCATCATCTGAGGAACCAACTGCTTAGCCTTGTGCTATGTTCATATTTTTAAGCCTTTGACTTGGTTGATCACAACACCTTTATTCATTTATTACTGAATAAATTTGAAGTAGACCCTCTCTTAGTAAATTTTATATATGGTTTCTTTCAAATAGATCCCAAGCTTTAAAATTACAGAGTATTCTCTCTGAACCCCTCCCTAATTAGTGTGGAATTCCTCAAGGAACCTTGTTAGGACCACTCTTAAATGTAGTATTGATTTGGTAAGATTCCCTCCAAGGTGTTAATAAGTGGATGACCTGCTGATCCTTGAATGATGTCATAGACCTATCAAAAATGACTCCATCAAAATTCTATCCATATTTTGGATAAAGCTAAGAATTTACATATGAGAGTAAATTCCCCCAAGTCAAATATAATAACAATAAACTTCTTAATTCTTAAAATCCACTCCCATTTTCTTAGACCCTATCCCACCCAAAATGCTAATGAAACATGTTAAACTCCTTGGTGTCACAAACTTCTAAAAATCTTAAGTAGGACATGTATATTTCAGGAATTCTGGACTCTCTAGACAAAGGATAATCAAAACTAAATTTTTTTTAAAGTGGATTAAACTGGTAGATTAAGTTTGAAATGGACAAACGTTGACAACATTTTCACTATGAAAAACAAAGCAATCTCTGCAAGATCATTAGAGCTGAGAGAAAGTGGGTCATTCCAGATAGCATTCATAGAGAGATCTATATTACAAAATATATTATAGAGACCTGGATCACATGATTACACTCTATATGATTATCCAATTTTGTCCCTGTGCTTGAGGCAATTTTTTCAGTTTTTTGCTTCCACTATCTGGATAGTATTTTATACATTTAAAAGAGTTGAAGAGAAACAAAGAAAAAAAAGTAAAATGAATAGGCATGTCAAATCCACCAGGATCCACCCACAAGCACTCCCAAAATATTTTGAAACATGTCAAATTTGGTTCTGACTTAAATCAAAAACAGATGTGTTTTAGTTACTTTTTTATTCTGTTGAATTTGTAGGTGAAAATGCTCCAATTTAAGAAAATTGGGCTTTTGTACCCTTTTCAGATAAAACTTCAAACTTCTAATGAAACAGTTAGATTTGTAGGTATTTTTCCTACATACTGAAACCCTTTTCAAACCAAATGTCTTTAGGCTAAATTAAGTCTTCTGGAGTAGAAAAAGTGTTGTTTTTTTTTACAAAAACTGTCAAATCATTGGTACCTTTACCCTAGTCAAGTTTTACAATGTAAATAAATCTGTAATAGACAGTTTAAATCAGATAGATGCTAACTAAAATATCAAGTGTTGCTGTCAGCACTAGCTGAAATATATTACTTTTGCTTGCTTGCTTTTTATTGCTTTTATTTTTTGCTTATGTGCTTCTTTTATAGGTAATGGATCTCCATTAAATGATTATATTCAAACCTGAAGTCTGACAAGGGAATATGTTACACTAGCCATCTGCAATTTTCTTTGCAATGTTAGATATTGCAGGCATAAATACAAGAGTACTTGTCAAAACAACAAGTAGTCAAAATACATACTCCAGCACCAGCAGATCCTCACACAGTTGGGAGTATCTCTTAAGAAGCCTAATTTGAGGGTTAGAATATCCATTAACGCCCTTCATCAAGAACTTCAAAAGTTAGTGTCTAATATTGCAAGAATAAACTCTACAAGTAGTAAAGACACTTAAGCTTTACTGTTTGGCCACAAAAATCAGCACTGCACTCTCTGTTCTTGTTCACCTGACAACCTTGTTCTTGAGACAACCAGGGTCTGTGCATCTGCAAAAAGGAGTACTGCAATCTGCAAGGACCACCTCAACTACCTGCATAGAATATGTTTCAAGAGTTCATTTTTATGGTCAAGATATTGTATTTGTTTGAAGTTAAATTACAAGTTCCTACTGCTGTAAATGGTAAAATTGGCCATGCTAAAATTGGGTATTTTACATGTTTTACCATAATTTTACAGACCTCTGTAAAATAGATATTTTACCAATATTTTACAGCACCCTGTAGCTATCATTATGCAAAACTACCCAAAGGCTGGGAGGAACAGGTTTGGATAAGATAATCTTTTTGTGATTTTTACTGGATACACAGCAGGGCAAAAGAAAGTTACATAATTGAAAATAGCACTCATTAAATTCAATGTGAAGTATTTATGACAGTGATAAATTGGTATTCAAAAAGCCCTTCTCTTACATTATATCACCATATTTACATTTGCTTAGGCTATTCTCTTTTAATGAATAGTTTACACAATCTTTCAACTAAAAAGCAATATCATTTGACCTGTGGGTCTGCAGCAATAGTACCCAGTCTGTAGCCTAGAACAAATGTACCTTTTTTTGGTGCCAATTTGCAAAAACTACACCAATTCTTATTGTGATCCCAAGAAAAAGAAGAAATCAATCATTTCCTTCTCTTCAACATGAAAATCAAAAGATCTGAATAATAATTAGATATTTAGTAATGAAAGATTTAAAATTTAATCATTTTTTTATGAAATGAATATTCAAAAATACTACTACTACTACTAATAACAACTCACCACAGAACCGAGCTGTCTGAGGCCAACACAGCTACGCATGCTCCTCCTCCATCCAAATCTATTCAAATCCTCCCTTTTTACACCCTCCCATAATGTAAATCTATACAATAAAAGGACTCAATAACAATAATAATAATAATAAAAGAACTAAAATAATAAGTTGGGATCAATCATGCAAATATTGATAAGCTGCAATAGACAAATGGTGTCCATGAAAACTAAAAACTGCAGTTAAAGACTGTAGACTATTTTTAACCATACACATAACTTTATTTCAGGCAATAATCACTTAAAAATTATAACCACCTCTACTTTATCACTCTGATACACTTTCTTAAGGTCAGATGGCCTTTTAGCCCTAAGACAAAATTGGTATATTTTTTTTACCAAGCATTTGTTTTGCTGGGTATCTCTTAGAGGTGTATAGGACAGTATTACAACAGACACATTGGGAAAAAAAAAAACATGCTTGGTAAAACAAACATTGATGGCAGCAATACAGCTGTCTATTGTTACTACAATAAACAGGGGGCAAAACAAATGGTTGTTTATTTTAATGCCTACACTGAGAAGGAAGCAAGACAAAATGAAAGGGGGCATACTGGGTGGTTTTTTTTTTATTGTTGATGAATTAGTGTGTTTGCAGAAAAAAAAATTGGAAGTCATAAATAAATTTTTTCCTGGGAAGCAAGAGGACAAAATAAAATGCTAGATAATTTGATTAGGGAGTTTCCAGGAACTCACAGAAGTTTGAAGCGTCAAGGAATTAGGTCCAAACTAGCCCCTGCCTTCAACCCTAGGCAAACCAAAGCCTTTTTATTATAAATAAATAAAATAAGTGTTAATCCAATGTATGTACCTTAAATTTAATAGAATTTTAACAAAACTTGAATTTATTTGCATAAAAAGAATTCTACCTATTGATATTCAAAATAGAGAAGGGATATTACCTTTTTAAGCCTAGAAAAAGCAAATCTTAAAAAAATTCACTAAGAGCTCAAGAAATGATAGACAAAAAAAAAATCTCAACTGGTCTTCTAGCTACAGGGCACCTCTAAAAGAGCAATTTCCCTCTATATTTTCTTGGAAATACCTTATTTTACCAATTTCACTGACCAGGTTTTTATTTTACCATAATTTTACAACAGTTGAAATATCTTTTTATTTACAAGCATTTTAGTTATGGGGTAAATATTTACCCTACCCAATCATTTATGCAACAAAAACACCCAACCAGTTAAGGGTTCAGTTCTATGGACCTCATAGGAAGTAGATCAATAGCATCAGCACTTGCAAAAATTTTAGAAACAGCAGAGGTGCTATTGAAAATTTAAACAAAGGTCAAACTGTGAAAGTTGACCTAAAAGTTGTTTTCAGCTGCACAACTTTGCTCAATCCCAACTTAGGTTTTAAAGACATGCAAACACATTTCCTAAATTTAAAAAAAATTTATTGATATGGCTTAAAATTCTACTCAAATAACACAAATTGCATTTTCAGGACTAAAGGGCTAGGCACATGTAGCTGATTTTGGGAACCAATTTCAGCAAGGGTGTATTCCATGCTGAGTGATTATAATTAATGATGCTAAGAGATGGGGCTTAGTGACATTTTTTCGTGATTAATCATCATTAATTACAATTAATTTATGATAATCATTAAATACAATTAATTACATGCCTAAAGCTCCAAAGCCCTAGTACATTCCTTGTCTAGAACATAATTAATGATGATTAATCACTGAAAAATGTCACTAAGCCCTGCCTCTTAGCTTCATTAATTAGGCTATGATCACTCAATGTGGAATACACCCTTGCTGAAATTGGTTCCCAAAATCAACTATGTGTGCCTAGCCCTTAAAGCCAGAGACAAAGAAATTGATAGGCTGACTGAAAATTAAGGTAAAATGTTGTTTTGTCAAAATTTCAATAGGTATCAAAATGTCATGTAAGCAAATTTAAAGACCCTCTAGAGTGAGAAGGAGTGGAGTTAGGTACTTCAAATTACTTTCCTGGGACATACTTTAGCCCGTTGGGCCATTCCTGAAAGTTTCATTTTCCTAACCTAGTCCCTTTCCAAGTTAGCCAAAAGTAGCTAAAGTAGAATTCTAACTTACATATTTTCAGTGCATCTTGTCATTAGTCACTTTTGTTTTCTGGTTCTTGTTTTGTAACAGGCTAGGCTAGACTAGTTGATTCAATTTATAGGTAGGCTAGCCTAATGGGTAAACAAGATGCATTGGCAGAATTCATGGAAAATGTATAATTTAGGCTGAGGATAAAGTATAGTGGAGCTGGAGTTAAAATGTAATAGCAACAATTTGGCAGATATCCACTCTGACTATTGGAAAAAATTAGTTTATAAGCTTATATAGAATGGTACTATCCAATCTCCACATAATTAAAAACATTTTAGTCATCTAGTTGGAAAATTTGGCCCATCTGTATAGGAAAAATCTAAATTTGCCATCTAGTTGACAATAAATGTTGTCTCAGCAAAACTTTCATTTACTAGTTGACTAATAATAGTTAGAATTTATTCTGAATAGCATAAAATATGTTAATAATATAGGTTTTTTTTCAAATTTAATTATCACTATTGTTACTATTGTGTGACAACTTCCATCTCTCTCCTGTCTCCCTCTTAATGGGAGATATATCTATATCTCCTATATCTATATCTATTTACTATATCTATATCTCCTATATCTATATACTATATCTATATCTATATAATATATAGATATATCTATATATTAGTCTTATACCTGGTCCTAAAAGTGAGATTGAATTTGTCAAAGCTTGGAGGGTTATTCCTCCTGTCTGTTTAAGGAAAACAGATGCATAGGGTAAAAGACCTCTTTTTGGGAAAGACCAGTTTTCTTTGGCATTCCAGAAAAATAGCAATGGGTTTTTGGACCACCCCTTTTTGCTACAATATGAAGCAATGTGAGGGCAGTAACAAGAAACCTGCCTTCTTGGTAAAATTTTCACCAATGATTTGTCAGCATAAATTGAAAATGTGGTCTCTGTTTTGAAAAGCAATTGAAAAGAAAAATTATATTTAAATATTTGTGATATATAGAATAAATATCAAGCAATAAAAGTTGCATTTCTAGAATAAGAAGAAAATCAGCTTTCTGTCAATATATGAATAAAACTGAAACACTAAAAGGATATATACATCAAAATAGGATAATTGGTATTTCCAAAAAAGAGGTCCCTGCAGGTAAGTCAATAAACTATTAATTTCAAGTGTTTAATCTTAAATAATTTAAATAATAACCACATTGATGCATAGTTTAGATTTTTAGGTATTCATTAATATACCCAATCCTTCTCAATTCCTCTTTGGTAACAAGATGTGAGGGTTTTAGTTTTACAAAATTTTGCTCAATTGGATACTGGTTTTTTATCCTATTTGAAGTTTTGCTGATTTCTATCTTACATTTAATGGACATAAATTTTGCATGTTCCTTCATTTATCTGTCTTTGTTTCTTTTCTGGACGAATATTTTTGTCTAATTTTTAGAATTTGTAATTAATTTTTTCAACTAGTTGACTAATAACTTCTCCCCAGCAATACTTAATTTTTCCATCTAGTTGACTAATAACTTCTCTGCAGCAACACTTAAATTTGCCAACTATTTGACAATAAATGTTGCCCCAGTAAAGCTTTTCTTTTCCAACTAATTTACTGATAACTTCTCCCTATCAAAAGTTTATTTTTCCAGCAAGTTTATTGATAGCTTCTCCCCAACAAAATTTTATTTTTCCAACTAGTTGACTAATAACTTCTCCCCAACAAAACTTAATTTTGCCAACTAGCTGGAAAGAAACATTGCCACAGAAAACAATTCATTTTCCAACTAGTTGACCAGTAACTTCTCCCCAGTAAAACTTAATTTTTCCAACTAGCTGGAAACAAACATTGCCCCAGAAAACAATTTATTTTCCAACTAGTTGACTAGCTACTTTTCCCCAGTAATACTTTCTTTATCCAACTAGCTGGAAACAAACTTACCCTATAAACACTGTTGTTAGCCATCTATTTGGCTAGTAATATTTCCTCAGAATAATTTCTTACCGAATGACGTGATGTAAAGAGAAAACAAAAAACTTACTATTCCAGGTCCAACAAAAATTGGCAGTATGTGTTTTTAACAAATGAGCAACAGCTAAGGTAAATCAAACAAACTGAATTCAGGAGTAAACAGTCTTGAAGCCATAGGACTAAGTCTTCTCCTTCTATAACTGAATATATATATATATATATATATATATATATATATATATATATATATATACATATATATATATATATATATATATATACATATATATATATATATATATATATATATATATATATATATATATATATACATATATATATTTATATTTATATGTATATGTATATGTATATAAATATATATATATATATATATATATATATATATATATATATATATATATATATATATATATATATATATACTATATATATATATATATATTATACATATATATATATATACATTATATATACTATACATATATATATATATATACATTATATATATATACTATATATTTATATATATCATATATATACCATATATTTATATATATATTTATATATATCATATATATACCATATATATTTATATATATATATTCACTTACAGAAGGAGAAGACTTAGTTCTGTGGCTTCAAGACTATTTACTCCTGAATTCAGTTTGTTTGATTTACCTTAGCTGTAGTGCATTTGTTAAAATCACATACTGCCAATTTTTGTTGGACTGGGAATAGTATGTTTTTTGTTTTCTCTTTATGTCATGTCATTAGCTAAAAAAATTATTCTGAGGAAAAGTTACTTGCCAACTAGATGGCTAACAAAAGTGTTTATAGGGTAAGTTTGTTTCTAGCTAGTTGGATAAAGAAAATATTGTTGGGGTAAAGTTGCTGGTCAACTAGTTGGAAAACAAATTGTTTTCTGGGGCAATGTTTGTTTCCAGCTAGTTGGTAAATTTAAGTGTTGCTGGGGAGAAGTTATTAGTCAACTAGTTGGAAAAGGAAAGTTTTGCTGGGGCAACATTTATTGTCAACTAGTTGGCAAATTTATGTGTTGCTGCAGAGAAGTTATTAGTCAACTATTTGGAAAAATTAGGTTTTTGCTGGGGAGAAGTTATTAGTCAACTAGTTGGAAAAATTAATTAAAATGAGACCTAAATATTCCTCCAGAAAAGAAACAGACAGATAAGTGAAGGAACATACACAATTTATGTCCATTAAATGCAAGATAGAAATGAACAAATCTTCAAATATGAATCCGTTATCTATAAACAGACAGGAGGAGTAACCCTCCAAGCTTTGACAAATTCAATCTCACTTTTAGGACCAGGTATAAGACTAATTATCCTGGGAATTAAAACAAAAAATCCCTGGCTTTGAAGCCCAATATATAATTCAAAATATATCTCCTGTTAAGAGGGAGACAGGGAGAGATGCAGAAGTTGTAACACAATACTAACAATAGGGACATCCACCACATGGCTAATATGGGAGTAAATGGCATTTGTGATGCAAATGGATGTTATATTTTGATTGAGGATGCAATTCTAGGTATATATTTGCACATTAGGGAGTGGGGGTATATATACTGTGAATATATGGACATCCACCAAATGCCTAATATGGAAGTAAAGTTCATTTGCAATGCAAATGGATGTTATATTTAGATTGAGGCTGAAATTTTAGGTATATATTTGCAAATTAGGGGGGTGGGGGTATACATTCTGTGAATATATAGGTTCTAAGAAAGTCATGAATTTCTTAGAAAAACAGGAAAAACAAGGAAAGAAGTGAAAATAAAGGCTCGCCCCCTGCAAAATATGTTAACTAGGATTATTCTGCATATTATAGAGTAAGAATTGTTTTCTTAATATGTTTCTTTATTTCCAGCTGGACTCCTAGGCTTAAAATACTAGTTGGTCAGTTGGCTAATTCAAAAATTTGTATATATATAGCCTACACTGTCAAATTAGTCATCTGGTGGTATCCCTGAATATATAGGTTCTAGAAAGTCCATGAATTTCTTAGAAAAACTTGAAAAACAAGGAAAGAAGTGAAGATAAAGGCTCTCCCCCTGTAAAATGTGTCAACTAGGATTATTCTGCATATTATGGAGAAGGAATTGTTTTCTTAATATGTCTCCCTATGTCCAGCTGGACTCCTAGGCTTAAGATACTGGTTGGTCAGCTGGCTAGCCTAATTCAAAGATTTGTATAGGGGAGAGAGGGGCGATACCGCACGGGGGCGACTCTGTACGTTTGACCTGTCATCTAAAGTTTTTGAGATAATTCTTTCAAAAAATTCCCACTAGATGCCCTTCATGTAACACACATTTGGTGCAAGTTTTAAATTTTGGAGAAAAGACAACCGAAAAAAGGGGTAAGGAAATTTTTATATGCCTGATAGAAATACTGACACATGTAGCCTTTGTCAAATATTTTCTAAGTTATTGTAGCTATTGGGCCATAATTTAGAAGGATCAGACAAGGTATACCCCAGCTATTTGCAAGGCAATTTTCATCAGTAAATATCAGGCTGTTATCTACAAAAGAAAATATTTCAAAATGGCGTCAACATGGGGTAACTCCGGACACTTTTTTGGGGACGATTCCGGACACTTTTCGTGGTGTCCGGTTTCGCCCTGTACTGACGGAAGTCTTTCATAAGTTGGAAAATGGAACTATGTGTAGCTGGAAGCAGAATATTGGTAAAATTGACTGTATTCCTTTTGTCTTATAGAGAAACTGAAGTGATTTGTTTTGACTATCAAACTTTGTTTTCAACATTTACACTTAGACAAAAGTTACCCCTTGCCTTACAGCCTAGCCTATTTAAACACAACTACTCTATGTAACAATCTTTGTCTTGAATAAAAGTTGTCCAAGATTAAGTCTGCCTATTATTTAGATACTTTGTTCCAACTTTAAGATCCTGTGTTCAAGACTGGACAGCATTTTCTGTGATTTGGCTAAGCTTAACCTTTAATTTCTATCCGAAATTAAGGTGTACTTTTGACTGTCTATACGTTTAAAATAGTCTCGGCATGTCACTGTCTATTGCAAAAATATTAAAGCTAATCTTAATCGAATATTCTTCAATACTTTCTAACTGGTGTACGGTACCAATAAACCTTACCCCCCCCACCCCTCCTTGTTTAAAATACATACTATGAATTGTATACATTCAATGGATTATTGTCTTATATATTATAATGTTTAGTTTTATAATATATGTGATTGGAACTTTTAATTAGACAGTGATAATTCAAAAGGAGTAATGTGAGATTTATATAAGCTTAGATTTACAGTACACCTTCACAGCTATGCAGATCAGTTCAATTCATTTTCACCCATCATATTTAAAAATAATACTTATTATTAAATGATTTACTATTATGTTGAACAATAAACATTTGTTCAATGCCTACTTATATCAGAAAGATAAACAGTAGTGTCTAAGGCTGTATCCAAGGGGGTAGAGGGTTTGAAACCCCCCGAAATGTTTGTCCGACTTGTAGAAACATAACAAAAGTGAACATAAACAAATGATTGATGTGTTTTTTTAAGTTTGTTTGTTTAATGTTTTGTATTATAATGTTAAACTAAACATTACACTGCCTGCAGGCATCTTTCCATTCTATGCCTCAAAGCATGGCGTGACCTGTGTTAATTTCCATATTGTTCTCTTGAGGTTCTGACGATTATAATTTTCTTTTACAGATGGTTCGCAACTACATTCGAAAGGGGAGTGGTCCTCCTGATCCAGAATTAGTCAGGCGTGCTGTTATTCAATTTATACATGGGAAGTTGTCTTTCCGAGCAACCGCAGAAGAATTTTCCCTGAAGAAGAGTACGCTTGTGGATGCCGTGAAACAATACAAGACAAAAATGCAAATTCTCAAGCAGAGTGGTGCTAGTGGTAGCAATTTTGACAATGACATTGTTCTGGAGAGCACTAAGTTTGTTTTTACTTCCAAACAAGAGAAAGAGCTTGCTGCATACCTCGAAAAATGTTCATTACTTAACCATGGGCTGACTCCCTATGCAACAAGAAAGTTAGCCTACCAATGGGCAATAGCATTGAAGATAAAATTTCCATCTAGCTGGAAACTGAATGAGAGAGCAGGAGTGGATTGGCTAAGAGGTTTCATCAAGCGGACCGCCAGTTTGTCCATCAGAAAACCCGAAAATAAAAGCCAGGCTCGTGCTGCCGGCTTTAACGCCATTGTAATTGGTGTCTTCTTTAGAAATCTTCAGGATTTATATTGCAAGTATCATTTTCCTCCTGGTCGAATTTGGAACTGTGATGAAACAGGAGTACCCACAGTTGTTCAGGCCCCAAAGGTGATTGCTAAAAGGGGAGCAAAACAGGTGGCACAAACTGTGTCAGCAGAAAGAGGGGACAATACCACAATGCTATGCTTTGTATCTGCAATTGGTCAGCCAATTCCACCAGTGTTTGTTTTTACAAGAGTCAAAGCTCCAGAAAGGATGTATCGAGATGGACCACCAGGATGCATTGCCTTAGCCCATCCCAGTGGATGGATGACTTTGGACAATTTCCTTCGTTCCATGGAACACTTTCTAAAAGAGGTCGAACCAAGCAAAAAAGACCCTGTTTTACTCTTGTTTGACAATCATGAAAGCCATATTTCAGTAGAATTAGTTTCCTTCTGTAAAGATAACGGCATCCACCTCCTAACCTTTCCTCCCCATTGCTCCCATCGTCTCCAACCCCTTGATGTTTCAGTGTATGCACCATTGAAGCATGCAATCAGGGAGTCATTTGACAATTGGATGCAATTAAACCCTGGTCAGAGAATTTCAATACATGAAATAGCAAAATTGTGCAAGTATCCCTTTCTGGAAAAGCTGAATCCTCAAAACATCACAGCTGGTTTTGATAAGGCAGGAATTTGGCCTTTAAATCCAAATGTGTTCACAGAAGTCGATTTTCGGCCAGCTGAGGTGACAAACCGCCCAGATCCAGCTGAACAGAATGCCCCAGAAACTTCCAATATGGATGATCCTCACCTTGGTTTATTTTGTGATTCATGTTCTGTCATGATGGGTCAACAGCAGTCAAACTTGCCTACAGCAGTAACTCCTGAAAGCATCAGACCATATCCACAGGTAAAAATGCAATCCGCACAAAAACCGTAAAAAAGGCAAAAGTAGAATTCTGACAGATACGCCAGAAAAAAGAGCACTAGAAGCAGAGACTGAGCTAAGGCTTGCTAAGAAAAAGAAAAAGTCGCTAAAAAATTCAAAGGTTTCATTCATTGCTGACAAAACTAGAGACAGCATTTCAGACATACATATGCAGCTCAACGACGAGTCAGATGACGAGTCTTTACATTGTGGAAGCATCAGTGAGTTTGACACTGATGAAAAATTATCTTGTGGAAATTTTGAGCTTGTGAGGTTTATGTTTGGAAAGAAGCAAAACTGCTGTTTACTATGTTGGTGAAATTGAAGAAATAGGTGGCAGGGTAGCAAAAATTAACTACCTGCGCAAGTCTGGTAGGAAGTTAATCTTCCTTGAATGTCGAGATTGTGCAGAAACTGACTTTCAAGACATTATTATGAAGCTTCCCGCACCGGTATCAGTAGGAGGAACTGGGCGAACAGCCAAAGCTCTTGTATTTGGCTGTGATTTGGCCCAATTTCCCATAAAATAAATTTAATGTTACATTTAACTTGTATATTATCTGAATTAAATGTTAATAATATCTGAATCAATAATTACAAGCATTAATTAATGAATGTACAGAAATGCCCCATGTGTGTCCAAAGTCACCCCCTGGTTGGGGTGACTTTGGACACTTGAAGAGTTCACACATTTTTGGGTCTCACCAAGAAACAACTTGATGGATTTCATTGAAAAAAATCACCAAGAAAAGTGAATAATTGAGCTATCTATTCATGTAAAAAGGAAATTTGTATCTTTAGAAATACGCTTTTTAGGGGTCAAAATCCTCAAAATGTACGGTTTCACCCCTCTCTCCCCTACATATACACTGTCAAATTAGCCATCTGGTGCTATCTTCTAACAATAGTTATAATTAAATTTGAAAAAACCCTATATTATCAACATATTTTATGCTATTCAGAATAAATTCTAACTATTATTAGTCAACTAGTTGGAAGAATTAAGTTTTGCTGGGGAGAAGTTATTAGTCAACTAGTTGGAAAAGGAAAGTTTTGCTGGGGCAACATTTACTGTCAACTAGATGGCAAATTTAAATGTTGCTGGGGAGAAGTCATTAGTCAACTAGTTGGAAAAATTAATTTTTTGCTGGGGAGAAGTTATTAGTCAACTAGTTGGCAAATTTAAATTTTCCCTATACAGATATGCCAAATTTTCCAACTAAATGGCTAAAATGTTTTTAATTATAAGGGATGGGATAGTACCATTCTATATAAGCTTATAAACTGATTTTTTCCAATAGTCAAAGGGTGGAGTCCCCAATTTGGCTAATCTGTAGGCCTATAGAATATTGTGAAGTAAGAATTGTCTTCTTAATATGTTTGCTTCTCAATAACCCCTAACCTAGACCTTCACCCTAAGCTAGATAAGCAGCCCAAGTAAATATATGCCCATCTAAGCAAAATTAGGCCTACCTGGAAGTGAGCAAGGATTTGGTCCCTTTGATGCTCCCCCTCCATTCTTCTATTTGAGCCTCTTTTTCTAAATAAGGTGTTCAAGTTAGTCTTTTTCTGTTAGATATTCTGAATTTTTCAGTCGGGACTATTTAGCCCTCCCCTTTTTCTCTCTTTTTCAACAGAGAAAGAATAATCAGTTCGTTTATTTCCTCTGATTCTTCAACAATGCTAGTGATTAAACAGAACAGTGTTGACAAATACTTAGGTAAACGAGCTAAACTACAGTAGAAGTGCCTTCAAATATTTTTGCATATATTTGCAGATTTAATTTGGGGGGGGGGATTGAAGGTAAAGTATGGCCAAGTACTCTTAGGAATGATATAAGCTCAGTAAGTACTATATTTTAAGATATTCTAAAGCTTTGTTCAGAATTGTGTAGTGTTTCCTTCTCAGTATTCCAATAGTCCTTTTGCTCAATCCCAATTTATAAGATTTTAAAGACCTTTGAAATTATTAGAAAAAATAAAAAATTTCAACGATTCATTACTAGCCCTTCTTAACCAAATAAGAAAATTTTACTAGCCCTTCTTAACCAAATAAGAAAATTTTTGGACCATAAAAAATGCTGACGCTAAAGAGAACAGAATAAAATAATGCCACAAAGGCCACTTTTCGTTCTTGGAAAAAGTAACCTATTGTAAGGCCTTCCGAGTATTGACTCCCGAAGTCACGTCGATTTATTGATTGCACGCTGTGGATGACGGAACTTCCCAGGACATTTCCATTTCTCCTTAATCTTTCCTTACGACATCCTCCCATTGTAACCGAGAACAACCTGATTTCTGTTTAGCCCTAAACAGTTGGCCGAAAAGGACAATCTTTTTGGCAATTTGTCATCATTCATCCACAGAGCGTGCCCTAACCATCTCAAACATTTTCTCATTATAACATCTAAAAAGTAAAATTGTGCCAAATTATATTTAGCCTTAGATTTTTGGAGTAATTTTGTGAGGCTCATTTTTGGGGGCTCAAAACCCCCAAGCTTTCCCAACGCCAGAACATAATTTGCACTTTACTGAAAAGATATATATGTTTTTACTTTTATAACTCTAATAAATCAAATAATTTTAATATTTTGGTTACTAAATATCAGTATATGCATATTGAACTGACAATGCCCATTCATTAGTGTTTTTTTCAGTAAAGTGCAAATTATGTTCTGGCATTGGGAAGGGTTAAGGGTTTTGAAACCAACTCATGTTAATTTCAGCTCGTTTTGAGTTTGACTCGGTTATTTATTGTAATTTGTATTCATTTTAGGTTTCATTTATTTATTGATGCTGATTCGTGGTTGTTTCACGCTTGGTAGATTATTTGATTTTCTTTTGCTCATTTTTGGTTTAATGGAGTTCTTTACTTTACTTTGAAAAACTATTTTCTGGAAAAAGTTTTTTTTAATTATTTTCTGTTCGTTTTATACTGACATAGTCTTTTCCGGGAAAAAGAAAAGAATAATTTAAATCTTTACTTTTTTTAAGACTTTATAGTTTGGCCTGCTATTTGTATGCTGGGGAAAATTTTTCAGAAATTTTTAACAACATACACCCTTTTAAAAACCATATAGTAGTGGTACAAATAGTAGTGTTTAATTCAATTTCATACCTCCTCTAGTTGACCTGAAATGGAAAACTTGATACCATTCGCAAAAAAATCTGTTTAATTTCTTTTATAGCTTGGATAAACTTTTGCTATTTTGATTTGGTTAAATTTTTGGAGCAGATGGAGCCCTAAAAGTTTGTCGTTCTAAAAGTAAAGTCGTTCTTGGGATACTGCTGAGATGCCTTATTGGGAATGAGCATGGACACAGTGCATTTTGATTTAATCTTAAGACAACTTTTAGTTTTTAAACATAATGGGAAAATGGGAGGGTGGGGTGGGAGGGGGATTAGTTGCCCTCCAATCACTTTCAACTATTAAAAAGGGCATCAGCCCTTTCTATTTTCAATCAAATGATCCCTTTTCGAAGTTAATACGAAAACTTCTTCAATACGAAGTACCGTGGTCTAAAAAAAAAAACAACAAAACAACATTGTAACCACATCGATGTTTACTATAAAAATGTCAAGCCTTCAAATCACTTTCGACTATTAAAAAGGGCACAAGGCCTTTTGATCTCCAATCGAATGAGCCCTCTTTGAGTATCTACGACAACCCTTTCTATAAGCACCTCATATGCCCCGGGGCATAAATTACAACCCTTACCCTAAAGGCTGTGAGGGGGGTTGTCATCCTCAAAGACCCAATTTCCAGAAATTTCAACTACGTTAAATAAACTGGCTATCTCAAAATTTTGATTGGATGTGTTTGGGGAAATGGTGGGCGTGAGAGGGCCGTCAGTTGCTTTCCAATCACTTTAAACTATTTAAAAAGAAACTAGCCTTTTCAATTTCAAATCAAATGAGCCCTTTTAAAGTATCTACGAAAACACTTTCAATATATACCTTATATGCCCCCAGGGCATAACTTACAACCCTTTTCCTGAGGGCTGAGGGGGGAGTAGTTGTAATCCTCAAAGACCTAATTTCCAGAACTTTCTACTATATTGAACAAAATGGCTATCTGAAAATTTTGATTGGTTAGGGTTTGGGGATTGGTGGGCGTGAGAGGGGGATTAGTTACCCTCCAATCACTTTCGACTATTAAAAAGGACACTAGCCATGTCAATTCCCAATTGAAAGAACCCCTTTTGAAGTTTTTACGACAGCACTATCGTTAAAAACCTTATATGCCCCCAGGGCATAAGTTATGACCTTTGCCCTGGGGGTTCTGGGGGGGGGGTTCATCCTCAAATACATAATTTCCATAACTTTCAACTACGTTGAACAAAATGGCTATATCTAAACTTTGATTTAATGTGTTTGGGGAAAAAATGGGCGTGACAGGGGGTTTTGCTAATCTCCACTCACTTTTGTCTATTAAAATAGTCGAAAAATAGTCTAGCCCTTTCAAATTCAAATCAAATGAGCCCTTTTTAAAATTTCTACAACAACTTTCAGTATAAACCTTATATGCCTCTAGGGCATAACTTAAAACCCTTTTACTAAGGGCTCTGAGGGGGTTATCCTAAAAGACCTAATTTCAAAAATTTTCAACTACGTTGAGCAAAATGGATATTTCAATACTTTGATTGGGTGTGTTTGGGGAAATGGTGAGCGTGAGAGGGGGGTTCGTTGCTCTTCAATCCCTTTTGACTATGAAAAAGGACACTAATACTTTCAATTTCCAATCGAATGAGCCATTTTTGAAGTTTCTACGACACTGCTTTCTATAAAAACCTTATATGCCCCAAAGCCATAACTTACAACCCTTGCCCCGAGAGCTGTGGGGTTGTCATCCTTAAAGACCTAATCTCCAAAAATTGAAACTACGTTGAATAAAATGGCAATCTAAAAATTTTGATTGGATGTGTTTGGAGAAAAGGTGGGCGTGAGAGGGGGGATTAGTTGCCCTCAAATCACTTTCGAGTATTAAAAAAGGGCACTAGCCCTTTGAATTTCCAATCGAAAGAGCCCTTTTTCAAGTTTCTACGACAAAGATTTCAATACCAAAGTTTACATATGGTTTTGTTATTGAGATGTATAGGGATATTTTTCAGGAGGAGGTTAAATTTTCTGCCTGGGAGGATTCACCAAGGGGAGATGTTTTCTGTGGAGGGCAGTTTTCAGGCCTTGGCTACTAGTATGAATTCTACTACTGCAACATTTAGGATGATACAGGAACTGGAAGTGAAATTGAATTTCAGCTGTGTACTGGAGACAAAATTCTGAAGAAAGTGAAAACAACCAAATCTAATTCAGCAGAGACAGATGACATTCATTTTAAGACTTTTAAATCTGTGATGTGTTATTTACTACCATGCTTCGTCCACATACTCAATCTTTCCCTACAAACCGGCGTATTCCCTGATGCACTTAAAAGGGCAAAAGTCATCTCCCTTCACAAAAGTGTTTCTAGGCGAGGAATTTAAAAACTATAGGCCCCTATTAACCCTACCCCTGTTTTCAAAATTATTTGAAAAATTGTGCGTAAAAGGCTTTATGATTACCTTACGGAAACGGGGATGTTAAGTGAAACTCAACTGTGAATTAGGAAAGGCCGCTCGATGTCGCACGCCGTGCATTCCTTCTGTGATACTGTAAATAAATTCTTTGACCGTGGTGAAATTCATTCGACTATTTTTATTGATTTTAGAAAAGCGTTTGATACATTGGATTTTAAAATTTTACTCAGACGTTTAAAATCCTTTGAAGTTCATTGTAACTATCTGAAGTGGTTTGATAGTTTTTTGAGTGGTAGATCTCTTCAAGTTCTAGTAAATATTGTTTTTCTCTCCTTTTCAAGTGAAGTGTGGTGTACTCTAGGGGTCTGTCTTGTGACCACTCCTGTACCTTTTGTACGTTGACTCAATGCGTTTCTACATACCTGAGTGTCTTATGACAACTTTTACGGATGATACTGCTTTAATTGTTTCCAGTCGATCCATTGATGATTTGTTGCTGAAAGTAAGTAGGGTTTCAAATTCTTTTTTTTTGTATTTACAAGTTTGAGCCTTATGTCAGTGAATATTCAAAAAACTAATTTTATGATATTTAGAAGAGTTGGTAAGCCAACAACCATGGATTGAGAAATAGTTTTTAATCGTAGAGCTTGCCCACCGTATACTTGCAACAGTATTACAAGAAGCACATCCTTTAAAAAAAATTTCATTTTTGTGTGTTAAACCTATCTAAAGCTTTCGATACTGTTTGTCATTCTCAGGCATGGTTTTTTCTGCCGCGTTTGGGTGTGAATAGTTCAATTTTTTTTTTACTTCAATTTCGGTATCAGAATTCATTTATTCCATTGAGGCAGGGTTCCCACATCTTTGGTAAAAACCCGGTTAGATCTGGGATCCGTCAGGGTTGCGTGCTTTCCCCTCATATTTTTAAAGTTTATTTTTTGAATGTTCTTAAAAAGATACCGTTTTCTTATTCTTCAGGGTTGTCAATTGTCACCTATATTACATTTGCAGATGATCTTCTACATGTTAGCAGGTCAATGTTTACTTTAATGAAATCTCTGCAACTATTATCGCGGCTGTATGGGGAAATTAGATTGAGTCCTAACACTGATAAATGCAAATATTTTGTGTCCAATTCAAAATCTTCAGCAACGCCACTTGGTTGCGGTTTATTTTCTGTAAAATGTGTCGAATATTTCCGATGGCTTGGGATCAAATTTGCAAATCACTTATGTTATTTCGTTTCCGGGCATTGAGTGATATTAAAAAGAAGTTAAAACTGGGGTATGCGAAAATTGTCCCCAACAGGGAAAGATATAACAGAAAAGCACTTGCTAAATTGTACTCGAGTTTTTTTTTTTTTACCATGCGGTTTTGTTCCCAGCTGGCCTTCACATCCTATTTCGACCAGGGGATATTAGCGATATTAGGATTATGTATTTCTGATATTTTAAGTTTTCATTATATTTGCCTCGCAGATACAGCAATAGAAAGATTATGCGTTTTTTTTGGCGCTCCAGATATTGTAAGTTGTTTTTTCAGACAAAGTAGCCGTCTTCAAGAGAATATTTATGCTACCTTTGGTGTTAACCACCCTCTTATCCAGGTATCCATAGAGCATTGAGTGTAATATTTATTTATTTGTGTTTATGTGAAATGCATTTTTGTTATTTTTTCTCTTTTCTTGTGTTACTCCACTTCATTTTTTTGCAAAATGGGTTAAAAATTAATTATTATTATTATTGTAATTTATCTTGGAGGCCCCATAGAGTTTTTGTTGCAGCTAAAGGTGCTAGAGGTCTGAGGATTTTGCGCCGATTATAGTATGTTTCACCATTATCAGTTCTTCTATTACTGTACCATACTGTTGTTGCGCCTTATATTTCTTATGGTTGTAGTCCTTGATCTAGTGATTTTTATGCAAATGTTAAAAGAATGCAGAGATTCTTCAAAATAAAACAGTACGTCTTCTTGGTAATTATGTAGAAAATGTGAATGATACATCATGTTTTAAAAAACTACGAGTGCTTAATATTTGTCAGATTTGTGATTTTCAAGCTGCTATTTTGCTTATCAATGTTGGAATTATCTATGTCCTACAGTTTTAACTGATTTTTTTTTTTTGCGTAAATCGTTCGCTCCACAGGTATGCGATTAGGGAGACGGATAATTTCGTTGTTCAGTACCGAGACACCACACGTGAAGGTTTCAGAATTAGGTATTTAGCTGCGGCTATTTGGACGGATCTTCCAGCTGGAATTTAGAAGGCTGAACACATTGAGCCATTTAAAGTAAAGTTTAAGAAACATGTATTGGGAGAGGGTAGTTAATTTCTTTTTTTGTTAGATTTTGCATTATTTGTTAGTTGAGAGTGTTTTTGTCCTTTTTTTTACTTTTTTTTAATTATTTTATTTAGTTTTTTTGTAAAGGATTTTTGTTATTGGTTGAGAATTAGAGGATTGCAGCTGTCCATCATCAGCCTTTTGAGCCTTCCCTGGGCAGTTGTGTCATATAGTTTATTTTGTAATTATTAGTTAATAAATAAATCTTAAAATCTTTAATCTACTGCTACAGCCATTACTGCTGTTACTACTACCACTGCTACTAAAGCTAAGCGTATTAAGGCGAAAAATCTGGGGATGTTGAACCAGTTTTGAACCAAGTCAAAACACACTAAGCGTATAAAAGCTTTCAAGAGGACGTATCAGCGATACCTCAGGAACAGTTTATGGTATTAAGTTGAAAAACAAACAAACAAAGGTACTCTGTACATACAACATACTTCCAGTGCCACTAATAGTGTTAAAACTATTACTACAATGGAAGCAAAGGGTATTAAAGTGACGTTTTCAAGGAGTTCTTAGGCGGATGTTGAACTAAATCAAAACAAATTTTGAGAATGCAGATTGCAAAAGGGTATCTTACGCTCTTGCAAGGAGTTGGTGGACAGTTACCAAGGAGGCTTTATCGTCGTTCTAGTGGACTTCAATATTTCGTCTACAACTTAACGGAACTGTGGTACAAGATACAAAGGTGAAGGCTAAAGTTTTTACAAGGCTTTTGCCAAATTCTCGAATCTGGGTGACGACAACGGTGGAGAAGTGCTAAATTTATCAAGATCCTTCACATTTTGTGGCATCTTGATGTAAACAAAGTCACAGGTCCTGACAACATACCAAACGTTGTCCCCAAATCCTCCAGTGCCGAAATAGATGGACCTTTGTCATTGCTTTTCCGGATATGCTGTCACTCTGGAACGTTCCCACAAAACATGCAAGTCCACTCATGTTACAGCTACCCTAAAGCCAGATGGTGATCCATCGAGCGTGGGCTTCTATAGGCCGATTAGCCTCCTCTCCTGTGCAGGCAAGATCTATGAGAAAGGCTCAAATAAAACATTTCAACAGTTCTTAACATCAAACGACCTTTTAGGCGATCACCAGGTGTGGATTGATTTTTTGGGAATAGGGTACCCCATTAGGCTATTGTCGTTCGACATCCGTAAATCTTTCGACAGATTATGGCACCGTGGCCTGCTAAAGAAACTCCATCCGTACGGTGTTCGTGAAAGTCTTTTCAAATAATTGAAAGCGTTCTTTCTGATCATTCACTGAGAGTTTTCCCCGACGGGTTTATTTCGCGCAAATATTCAGTAAAAGCAGGAGTTCTCCAGGGCAGCGTCTTGGGACCAACGCTTTTCCTCATCTACATAAGCGACATAAGAGACAACCTCCAAAGCCCTCTCCATCACTTTTCCTACGACGACACGACTCACTCAGCCGTCCCAAAACACGAAGACCTATTACAAGTCTCCCTCTCCCAACAGATGTTTCTTCGTAAAACCGAAAAGTGGTCTGATGTATGGATGACCAACTTCAATGCATAGAAAACAAAGGAGCTTCTTATTACCCGATTGAAGGTGCCACGTGAACACCCGAGTTTCGGTTTCATAAATGAAACTATAAACGGACTTGACGGGTCTCGTCTATTGGAGGCTCATTTCTCCATCAGTCTCTCTTAGAATTAGCCACCTTAATTGGATAAGAAATTCCTGCGCAAGAAAGCTGGGTGATACTCTTCACTGCAAAACCTTCTTCCATCCAGCTCGATTATGCCATTCTGCAAGTCCTGCATCAGACTCACAGCTAAATATAAATGCCCACTATATGCCGGTGCTGTAAAAACGTTGTTGTTGGCACCACTCAAGATGATCCGAAATAGGGCAATAGATCCGAAATAGGCCAAAAAACAACAATATCTTAGGAGCAGCTTGCATTATTAAGTTGGAACTTTCGGGTTATGTTGAGGCGAATTTTGATCTAATCAAGAGACACCCGATGTACACTACTAGCAATACTATTAAGATTGCTATATTTATTGAGGCTTAGGATATTAAGGTGAAATTTTTAGAGAATGTTTAAGGGTGTTGCAATTAAACAAAAAACTACATCCATGCAGGTTTTCAACAGAACATGCAAGTAGTATCGTAGGCAGTGCAGCGTTATCATGGAAACTTTTAAAGCTCTTTCGAGTGGAAATGAAAAAATTTCTAGTGCCCTTTTTAAAAGTCAAGAGTGATTGAATGGCAGCCCGTCAATTCTCCAAACTCACCAAATCAAACATTTTGAGATAGTCTTTTTCTTCAGCACATTGAGAAGGTCAAATAATCATGTCTTGGGCATATATGCCCCTCAAAGCAAGAGCTGTAAGTTAAGCAATTTGCACATTGTTTATAAATAGTATTTGTTACGGGGAAAAACGGTATGTTTGACCTTCACCTTGGGTGTTCAAAAAGACCAGGTTGATTCAAGTGAAGCTTTCAGAGAATCTTGAGGAGGGTATTTAACTAAACCGAACACGTTATATGCATACAGGTTGTCAAAAGGGTGGAGTCTCAGGAATAATTAAGAATATTAAGTTTGAACAATAAGGGAATGTTGAGGGAGATGATCAGTTGACCAAGGGTATGTTGAGAAGAATGTTGAACTAAGCAAAAGACACTATGATTTTGTTACCATTATAGCTATTGTTTCAACTACTAGGTCTACTGAGATTAAGGATATTAAGGTAAAATTTTTAGGAAACGTTTAGAGTAGTGTTGAAATAAATCAAAATAGACTGTGTGCATTCAGGTTTCCAAAAGAATGTATGAGAGATATCTCAGGAACATCTTAGAGCATTAAGTTGAAACTTCCAGGTCGTGTTGAGAGGGACGTTGAATTAACCAAAAGGCACTCTTTTACTGTCACTAACCATGCTGGTACTACTACTACTGCTTCTTCTTTTTCTATTATTGCTACGACTACTACTACTGAAGCTTAGGGTAGGAAGTTGAAATTTTCAGGAAATGTTTAGGGGGCTGTTGAACCAAATAAGACAAACTCTGTTTAAACAAGTGGTCAAAAGGGCGTATCAGAGATAGTCTAGAACAGCCTAGGGTATTAAGTTGAACCTTTTATGACATATATAGGAGTGTGTTGAACTAGGCAAAATGAATAATGTGCATGCTACAACAAGTGTTAACGCTACTACTACTACTGCTACTACAACAGCTACTATTACTGCTAGATCTACTACAACTGTTACAACAACTACTACTATGAATACTACTAGCATTATTGAAGCTAACGGGATTACGGTGATACTTTAAGGGAATTTTGAAGAGGATAGTGAATTAAAGTGAAACAAGTCATTGGGATACAGGTTTTTAAAATGCCGTATCAGCTATATCTCAGGAAAAATCTCAGGAAAAGCTTAGAGTATTCAGTGGATATTTTCCGTCCGTGGTAAGGCGAATGTTGAACCAACCAAAGGGTACTATAAGTACACTACCACTACTACTTCTACTATTAAAACTAATACTACTATTAAGGCTAAAGATATTAACAAGACATGTTCAGAAAATGTTGAGGGCATGTTAAAATTAAGTTGAAACGTGCTGTATATAAGCAGGCTGGCAAATGGCCTTATCAGAACTATATCAAGAACGGCTTTGAGCAGTAGGTTGAAACTTTTAGAGCATTCTGAGGGATATTTTGAGCTAATAAAAATTCAATATATGAATGCTACTATTGCTAGTAGTAGTAGTAGTACTGCTGTTAGTACTAATAATACTAAGGCTAATGGAATTAATGTGGAGCTTACGGGGGTTGTAGAGAGGGACGTTGGGCAAAATAAAAACACGTTATATGCATTCAGGTTATGAATAGGACGTATCAGAAAATCTCATAAGCAGTTTAAAAGGTTAAATTGAAATTTTCCGGGTATTCAAAGTGAATACTATTACTGCTTACAAGTAGTAGTCTACTACTACTGCTTTTACTAATACTACTCCTGTTGCTCCTTCTATTACTTCTGCTGTAGTATAGGGAGTAAAACGAGCAAATATTAACTAGAGTTTGTACTGAACAGAACATAATTTGTACGCACTGAAAACAAAATACATAAAACGTATTCCCATTTTTAAATTCAATAAATAAAAAGTATTAAAAGTTTAAGGAACAAATATCAGTTTATGCATGTCAAACCGACAATCCCCGGTAATTTGTATTTTTTTTGTAAAGTGCAAATTATGTTCTGGTCATGAGGAGGCATGGGGGGTGTCAACCCTACTCTTGTTAATTTTTCCTCGTTTTGAGTTTGACCCGCTTATTTATTGTAATTTCTGTTCGTTCTGGGTTTCATTTATTTACTGATGATGATTTGAGGCAGTTTTATGCTTGGAAGGTTAATTGCCCTTATTTCTTTTCGTTTTTGGCTTAATGGAGTTCTTTTTTTCTTTAAAAAACTAGTTTTGTGAAAAAAATTTAAGTTAATTCCTACTCGTTTTATATTGACATAGTCTTTTTCACGGAAAAATAATATTTTATCTTTTTTAGGCTTTCATAGGCAGTGCAATAGTGCTGCCTAAGTAAAGAACAATGTTGGTACAATGTATTATTTATTTATTTTTTTCCATACCAGGGTACTTCAAAAAGGTCTTATTCGATTGGAAATTGGAGTGGCTTGTGCCCTTTGTAATAGTCGAAAGTGATTCGAGGACACTTAGCCCCCCCCCCCAACCCCCATCATTCCCCCAAACACATCCAGTCAAAATTTTTAGATAGCCATTTTGTTCAGCGTAGTTGATTTCCAGATAGAAAATATGTTTTTGAGGAGGACACTCTCCCATAACCCTCAGGGCAAGTGTTTTAAGTTATGCCCTAGGGGCATATAAGAACGATGTTGGCACAAGGTTTAACTTATTATCTTTTTCTTTTAGAGCTGGGCACTTCGTATCGAAAAAGTTGTCGTAGAAACTTCGAAATTGGTGTGGCTTGTGCCCTTTTTAATAGTCGAATGTGATTGGAAGGCAACTAAGACCCCTTCCACGCCCACCATTTCCCGAAACAAATCCAATAAAAATTTTGTGATATCCATTTTGTTCAGCGTAGTCGATTTCCAGATAGAAATTATGTTTTTGAGGAGGACACTCCCCCAGAGTCTTCAGGGCAAGGGTTTTAAGTTATGCCCTGGGGGCATATAAGAACGATGTTGGAAAAATGTATTATTTATTATTTTTTTCCAATAAAAATTTTGTTAAACTTATGTTAATTTCTGCTCGTTTTCGGTTTGACTCGGTTATTTATTGTAATTTCTGTTCGTTTTGGGTTTCATTTATTTATCGATGCTGATTTGCGGTAGTTTCACGCTTCATAGATTATTTGATTTTATTTTTGCTAATTTTTTGTTTAATGGAGTTCTTTTCTTTTCTTTGAAAAACTTGTTTTGTGGAAATTTTTTTAAATTAATTTCTATAAGGATCCATATTTTGGCTTCCTTTTTGTAAGCTGGAGAAACTTTTTCAAACATTTTTAATCTTAAGAAAAATTGTATTATTTAATTTAGTTTTACACCTCTTAAGGTTGGCCTGAAAATTGAAACTTAATACCATTAACAAAAATTTACCCATGCTCTTTAAATACCTGGATACACTTACACTCTTTCGATTAATATAAATTGTGAGAGCAGAAGCAGCAATAGTAGTAGCCATGAAAGTTTCTAATCAATACCCTCAGTTGTTTTAGAGATATTGCTGAGGTGTCATATTGATAGCCATACACACAGGACCATTTAATCCAATTTTAAAGCAGCATTTAGTTTCGAAGCATAATGGAGAAACTGGATAACTATGGGGGCTTGATATACCCTACACATATTCATTGGACCGTTCTACTATGCTAAAAAAATAGCTGTCTCAAATTTTTCATGGGATGGGTTTGGAAAAAGAATGGGGATCGGGATGAGGGCTGCTTGCCCTCCAGTCGTTTTTACTCTTAAAAAAGGCACTAGAACTTTTAGTTTCCAATCGAATTAGCTCCTTTGGTAGTTTCAATGATATTGCTAGCTGTCATAGACCTGCGTTGCCTATGATATAGCATATATAGCCGTTTGAAAACCTGAATAAACATAGTTTTTTCGTTTATTTAATTAAAACTTTAAATCCTAGAAGCGTCAAAGCTTTAAATTCGGCCCTGGGTGAAACAAAATCTTGAGCTGTTGAAATTTCACCAAATAATATTATTATATATCAGATATTTAGTTTAATTTTATTAGTTCTTGCCAAAACTGTTAATTTATTTTGAAATAGGGAAATTTGAAAAACTTGAAACTTTGGCAATCAAAAACGAACAGAAATTAATTTGAAAAAAAACTTTCTGAAAAAGAAGTTTCCCAAATAAAGGAGAGGCCATTGTTGGGGTTCCACCCTTTGTTCCTTTTCTTTTCAGATAAATGACCCCCATTCTTTTCTGTAATTACATTTTCCTATAAGATAATTTTCAATCATAAGTTAAAATCTCCTTGCTATGCTATAGTTGTGTTGCAATAAGAAAGCTTTTGAGCTAAGTTCTGTTTTTGGTTTTTTGTTCAGGGCCATTGAAAGATGGTATTACGTAAAAAGAATCCAGAAATTAGAATGTTGATTAAGAGGTTTGGTTGGGGAAAATCTAAGGTCCACCCCTAAGCAAAGTTCGTTGTAAAAACCCAGTGTTTTAGAAGTTAGTCGACTTTGGTACTCTGTCTAGGGAGTCGGTTTTGTTCATAGTTTATATACGTGTCTTGTGCACTTTTTCGGATGATTACAAGTATGCTATTTTCTATATCTATGTAGACTATTTTTCCAGGAACCCAGACAGGGTAGGAAAGGAGTTGCGAGACATACCGTCATTGTCATATCGACAGGGGGTCCATTTACCCTCCAAGGAGATAGTAAGAGATGTTAGTGATGGCCCAAGTTGGGGCACAGTTGGCCATGAATTTGGCCGTTTGACTGTTCAATCACTTTATCATACCCTGGAGCAGGTTATACCGTAATAGGGTGTTAACATACTCCATATTTACGGAACAATAGTGGTAAACACGGGCACTCCATTACAATATTTGGCGCCAGCGAGGCTACTCCTCCATTAAGTGGTGTAGCACCGTTTTTGCGCCAATATCTGGTGGCTGTCGTGGCTTACCAGAATAACAAAGGTGACAGTAACAAAGGTCCTATCGGTAAAACTGATAGTGAAAGAATCCACGTTTCCGAAAAGACTATTTAATTTGGCATAGGGAGTAGCCTTTTGAGGTTACATATAGAGAAGATCGCGAAAAAAACAACGGAATCAATTAATAATATTACGAGAGTGTGATTGGGCTGTGCATAGCTAGACAATAATAAACAAAATTTTGAATCAAAATATCACGCAACTAATTAACGTGCAAGAAAAATCGGCAAATTGAGAAATAACAATTATTCACGAGAAGACCGGAAGTTTGACATTAAAGAACGTATTTTACTCGGTTTGAATTAATAGTTGTTTGATGAGTTTTGAAATAATGTCGGTTAGAGATAATACAGATATGGAACGAACAGATTCCAAAAAGGAATTGAGAGAATATAATGACGGAAGGAATCAAAGTAGTCCGAATATACGGAGCAATGCAGAGTCGAGATCCAGGAGGGACTCACGAAAAAGTTTTCATGTAGATATAACACAATATTTATTAAATTACATGAAGGAAAGAAAGAAAGAGAGAATAGCGAAAGAAAAGAAAGAGTAGGAGGATAGAAAAGAAAGAGAGAAAGAAAGGGAACAAAGAGAAGAAGTAGCCAAAAGAGAGCACCGCGAATATATCGAAAAAATACAGGCCGAAATATATAAAATTAAAAGATACAGAGAGGAGTTAGAAAAAACAAGAGACACACTTAGAAAGGCTTATATTGAGGCTGATAGAATAGCCAGAGAGAAAAAGGAGGATGCTGGTGGAATAACCAGAGAACGAAAAGAGGAGAACGTTAAAACAGCTAGAGAGAAGAAAGAGAGAGAGAGAGAGAGAGAGAGAGAGAGAGAGAGCGAGAGAGAGAGAGAGAGAGAGAGAGAGAGAGAGACAGAGAGAGAGATCACCAAGAGTTTAAAAAACTATGATAGGCCTAATAGAAGCCCGCTGGGGAATTCCGGAAAGTGACATTTTATTACAATTAACTTTTAGGCTCTCGGATAGCCATAATAATTTTTTTAAGAATCAATCGTGAGAAAATGAAAATTATCAGACATTAAATGCTAAGACGGACAAAATATGCTACTTCGTTGACAAGGCGGGGCGGTTGACCGGCCCAAAAAACACAGTGGGAGGTTGAGTCACCCTGTTGAAAAAACGAATTGCTTGATACACCAGTTCAAAAAGTTGGCAATCCGGTAAAATGAGATGCAGAAGTAGCTGAGCCACATAATATTGAATATAAGATGCGCGAAAATTATTTCTGGGGGAAATTTTCAGAAAATAGAAAAATTCAGAACACTTTTAACGAATATGAGGCGCCGCAAAGTATATGCCTGAACCAGAGATTGTACCACTGATTGTACCAGAGAAAAATGAGACGAAATTTATTGTACGCGCTTTTTCTCGTAAAGTTCGAGAACTTTTAGTACAATATGAAAAACCAAATGTTGGAATTCAATTCCAATTTAATAACGAATTATTTGTTTCTGCAGCAAAAGTAAAGAAAACAAAGAGAGAGAAAAAAGATGCAAGACGGAACTCTAATTTAAGAATTTTATTTTCATTTAATGACGATTTATTTAATGCTACTACAAAATAAAAGAAAACTAAGAGGGAGAAAAGAAATATTAAATAGAGCTACAATGAAAAAAATGCAGTCGAAGATAGTGGGCACTGGAGTCCAATTTAAATTTAATGATGATTTATTTTGCACGATTGAAAAGGTTGACAAAAAAAAAAAAAAAAAAATAAATGGAGAAGTGAGACTATTTTTTGGGATTCAGGCTGCAGTGGCGAGAAAAAAAATTAAATGGGCTGTGCCTAGCTAACATAAATAAAATTAAGTTTAAGGGAGGACAAGGAGGTCCAAGACCCATGGGGAATAAAACAAGATGATCACAAAATAGAGTTAAACGACCTACAACGGGGTGGGGAAAAGTTGGGAGATGTTAATTGTCGGGTTGGATTGGAAAAACTTGGGAAGGAAAATGAGATTAGTCCTATCAACTCTAAGGGAGATTTGTTCTCTTTTGTGGGGAAGGAGCCCCTCTAGGGAACAATTAATGATGAAAGATTCGCTCAACGGACAACTGGTTGGAAAGTTAGGACCCTGTTACCGAGATTTTGCCTCTCTGATCCGGAGTCCTTTGGGGATACTCTCTCCCATTCACTTAATATTTTACCCAAACCCTCGTCTAGTAACCCTATTCATAGTTTTTACTCTTCATGGGAATCGACAATTATTTTTGGAGAACCTTATTCAGATCTAAATTTCATCTTTAATTAGTATGAACGCCTGTTAATTAGTATGAACGCCTATATTTAGTATGAACGCCTATTATCCCAGGGGAGGGAATCCAGAATGAACTGATTAATGTTTCACTCAAACTCTTTCGCTCAGCTGATTTCTCTGTACCCCATTCGTTTTCAGAGGCCTGTGTATTTTTGGCCTTGGATTATTTCAAAATATGCCAAGGGGCAAGGTGCTTTTTAATTGAGACGTGGTGTTGTTTCCACCGATGGAAATTAGGAGGCTGGTGGAGCCAATTTTTCATGATGGCTGGCATCATTGAATGTGCCAGAAACTGATTCTCAGCTCCTCTCTAATGTAAATTCGTGAGAGAAACAGAATTTGTATTTTTGATCATTCTGAGCACGATTATTTTCTGTAAATTTTGGGGACTTCAATTTTCAAAACCTCATGCGGATGCCGTACGATAGAGACCATGGTGGTTCTAAAGTGGAGACGTGTGGATGACGACAGATCCAGAGCCAAGCGGTGGAAGCAAAGGCACTGGTGGAAGAAAGAAGGCAAATGGATTTTGTTGAAGTTGCAGTTCAGTGTTTATGTCTGTAAGGGTGGACCAGCATGGCGCATGGGTGGTCATTTATCTTACGGGGAAAGTGTTTGGGCCTCACCCCTTGTTTCTTTTATTTTCATATAAATGACCCGTTTTCTTTTTTTAATTACATTTGCTTATAAGATAATTTTCAATCACAAGTTAAACTCTCGTTGTTATAGTTGTGTTGCAATAAGCAAGCTTTCGAGCTAAGTTCTATTTTTGTCATTTTGTTCAGGGCTATTGAAAGACATTACGTAAAAAGAAGCCAGAGATTTGAATGTTGGTTTAGCGGATTGGTTGGGGTAAATCTAAGGTCCACCCCTATGCAAAGTCCGTTGTATAGACCCAGTGTTTTAGTTGTTAGTCGACTTTGAGACCCTATTTAGGGAGTCAGTTTTTTCATAGTTTGTATATGTGTTCTGTGCACTTTTTTGGAAGATTACAAGTAATCTATTTTCTACAGTGGTGTAAACTATTTTTCTAGGAACCCAGACAGGGTAGGAAAGGAGTTACGAGACATACCGTCATTATTATATCGACAAGGGGGTCCATTTACCCTCCAAGGACATAGCTAGAGATATTAGTGGTGACCCAAGTTGGGGCACCCTTGACCTAGAGTTTGGCCGTTTGATACGTTATAATATACTAGAGCAGGGTATATCGTCATAGGGTATTAACATACTCTATATTTACGGAACAATAATACTAACCGCAAGCATTCCATTATAAAATTTTGCGCCAATAGTGATGTGGCAATGAAAGAGAGCGGACAGTAGTCCCTTACTATGTCAATGAAAGAGAGTGGGGCCCTATCCTTTTTGCATATATTAATATATCCGAGCGGACACTACCCCTTTATAGTTTCAATTAAAGGAAGCGGACAGTACTCCCACCATACAAGTGGACTATCATTCCAAGCAGACATATAGAGAATCCATACATGTTTTATTGTATGGATGTTTTATGTTTATGAATTTATATTGTTGTATTGGTGTTATATTTGATGTTTTATTATATGGGAGTCTGATTGCTATTAGAGATAACGTTTTTGATGTATGGTTGAATATGTGTGTTACTTTATGAAAGATTATACGTATTATTATATGGTTGATGTTATATTTAATGTTTTTTTGTATGGATGTTTTATTGTATGGATACATGGATTTTAATAGTTTTTCAGGTTGTTATGGATGTTTTAATGTTAGAAATGATTCTTCATTGTAGCATGATTATACGAGTGGACGCTTTTATTCTGACATTGAGCGTGGACATAAAAAGCCTGATTATAGGTTAGTGTCTCTGTTAAAAAGTTGAATTTGATTAGTTTACATTGTTTCAAATTGGAGAAATAAACGTTCAAATATTGTGAAAATTAGTAGTTTCACACTATTACGCCTCGAAAGCGCTGACAGTGATGTTGTGAAGACAAGGGCTCCCAATGTAGCAGTTGAAATTGGAAAGGATTCCCGACTAACATTTGGGTGGGAAGAGATATTTCGCAGATACGTTATATCATTGAGTAAATTTAAGTCAGATGAACAATCATGCTTTGCCGCAAAAGTGAATATAATGTATTTATCATGACCACAGCATGGGTTGAATGCTATTATGAAGCACATTGAGGAAAATGGATCTAACGCAAAGAAATTTAAAACATATTCTTTTATTACATTTCTGTCAATAAAAATATTTTTTGTAATGCTTTTTTTGATTAGAAAGTCTAGATGATCGTTTACTCCACTTTCTCTCTCTCAATAGTGTTGGGTGAACAATAGGTATTGAGATTGTGCACAAGGTATAAACTTGCAATTTGTTATTTTAGTCTATAGTTGGTAGTGGGAGAATCAAGGACGAAAATTATTGGATTTGAGAAACAGAAGATCGTACGGAATCTAGTAAAATTTGTAAAATGTTTAGTGTTAGATGATGATTTTCTGGAATTATCTCTTCAACGGAAAATATTTTCTCTAGAAATGCTTAACAGTATAACGGGAACTGATTCTCCATCTTTGGACTATTGTATGAAGCTTATGCATTGTGAATCAAATGCATTTACTCAATTTACTGATATATTAATTAAAACGAAACGAAATGACATTGTGATTCTGCTTTTAACCACTACCTAGAAATTCATTCTTGAAAAAAAAATAGGAAATAAGTTTTTGTGACGATACTCGATTACTTTTCCTCCTCCTAGAGGACAATGTTTTTTTTATTGATTTTGAGTCAGTTTCTTTTTAGCAGTGAGACGGACAACATCGAAAAAAATGTATCATACATTTTCACTATGTTTATATACATTGGGCAGCTGTTCATCATGTGAGAACTGTACTACAGTTGATGACTATAATGAAAAGTGTAGATTATGCAATCCGTGTAAATTGAATAAAGGATATTCTGTACAAATTAAGGACTGTAATACCTGTCTTGATTAGACTTGTGACTCTCATCCTAATGGATATCTATGCTACAATTGTAATTTTGATAAATCTGACCAGTGGGAAAATATTTACCCTGGTATGATTGGAAAAAACCCTAAACGTGATTTCAGTTTATTTCTAAGGGATTGGTATCGTCGTGGATTTAAATTATTTTGGGAAGAAGAATTTGGACCATATTTTAATTGTCAAAACATCACGCAAGTATCGTTTTTGCGTCATCGTTGTGAGGACAATGGTAGTAATGATTATAAACCTAGCGATTTTAATTTGGCTGCTACCGAAAGTGATTCTTCATATGAGAATATTTTGTGCGACACTACTTCACATAATCAGATAGAAACAGGTGAATTTTACTATAGGGATCGTAATAGTATCATTGACTTCACAAAGGGATTTAATAAAATAAAGGTACATTATATTGTGGAAATTGTTACCCAGACTTTTCACGCCAGGATCAGTACAAGTTAAATCCCAATGATCGGCAACCACTAATTGTGGTCGACAATGACGATGATAAACTAAATGACTATGAAGAAGAAGAAGAAATCTAAACAATGAAGACAAAAACTTTTTTATAGTGCATATATATTTTATTAATAAAAAAATTTACATACATTATAAAAATACTTCATTTTGAGGGCACTGAAATCAATATTATACAGGTCTGAGATGGTATTTTCCACTAAAAGTCATTCAAACTTCAACTGTGTACATAAATGTTGAGGAATTCACTGAAAGTATAGTCACAACATCGAAAAATGAAATAAAGTAATGCATGAAAACCACAGCTTTTGGTTGATAAATCTTGTACTCACATCTGATTTTGAATAATTGTTTTCCCACTTCCTTCATGGTAGTTTTTGATGTGTGGTGTGTAGAATGCATATGGTAGACCAAGAGGATCAAAAAAATTCTATATTCTTTGCTTTTTGAAAGATGCATAGCCAATGACCCGTCTGAGCAGTCGATGGACTACCATTAACAATGATAATGGTTTTGTTAACATTATGAATATAATCAAGGAAATCTGAGGGTATACAGTATTATTATTTATTATTATTATTATTATTATTATTATTATTATCATTATTTATTGGAAAACCCGTTATACAAAAAGTAAAAGACGGAGCAATAAGCAAAACAAAAAAAAGTAATACACATAAACTTAGGAGTTATACATGTAGTTTGTAGTGACGAACGCTGGAGCTAAGATCTAAATCAGCACTTAGAACAAATTACACAAAACGAGAAAGAAAAATACAATTATACACTGCTCTGTAGGTACGCGACATGTTTCTTTTCTTTTTTTAGGCTCCTAAATACTGAACAAACATAAATAATATGAACATCATTGCATCAAGCCGTAATTGTTAAAAAAAAACAAAAAAACAATCAACAGTGAATTAAAAAAGATATACATTAGATAATAATATTAACTAGTGTAAATATGACAAGAAACGGTAAAAACAGTTAAACGACACTTGCGCCCGCTGGTCTTGAACTCAGATCACTCTCAACAAATGATTCATTTACTCCGATATACATAAATAACAAAAACAAGGAAATTATTCAATCACGGATCCTTTTACAACTTTACTTAAAGCAATATGCTTAAAAGAATCGATAATTAATAAACAATTAAATTATTAGTAATATACGCAATATATTATGAAAAAAAATAAAATTGACAACAAAATAAAGAATAACCAGCGTCACTTAAAATGGACTCATACGAAAAGAGACTAAATCATCACTAAGTTTAAAAACTGCAACAATCACACTAAGCGCGAAAACACGCGAAAAAAAAAAAAAAAAAAAAAAAAAAAAACCATCTCAACTAATGGGCCAAAACTGACGACCAGGGATGATTCAACTTCATTATACGTCGTACGGGAATTATAAGCACGAATTTGCTTTTCCACAGCTATAATGGGGTCAGCAATGCTGAATTTTCTAATCAGATAAGAATTGCGCGTCCAAGAGGGAAAACTTAAAAGATATTTTGCCAACCGGAAGAAAACTTAACGAATTTTTCATTTGTTGGAATTTGTCAGCATTTTCCAAAACGGCAATATGTACAAATAATGTGGTAGAGCGACAGAGTTAAAAAGTTTCGAGAGAAGATAGCGGTTGAACCGTAACTTATTCGTTACAAAAGAAGCATATGATAACCCAACTCTACGCTCAATGTGAGCAATTAATATTTGTCGCGTGTGCATTACTGAAGAACCAATGGGAAGACCGAGGAAGGTGATATGATCTACTGGTTTAATCCTACTATATTCGAGAGGAATATCCATATGCGACGCTTGCTTCCAATTGAAGAATACAACTCCGGACTTTTCAGCATTGAACTGAAGACATAGTTTTGCATACTCAGATTTTAGCGTTGCGAAAATCTCGCTTATGCGCTGGATAGTGCAGCTCAAATTCAGAATGTCGTCTGCATAACATACGAGAGATAAATCGAAACCGGCAAAGATGAATGATGTGGGAACAGCTGACTGTGCATCAAGAACTCCATTATTAAAGAGTGAAGGGGAAGAAACAGCACTTTGACGGGTACCTTTTTCGACATTGACAAAAATATTAGGGGTTGGTGCATAGACTTAAGAGCCGTCAAATTTAGCTAATGGGTGAAGTATTAGGCGAACTTTGAGACGATAATACATAACTCGAAGGGTTCTGATATATGAAGGGCTCACTCCACGTTTTGCTGCATGAAGTAGCATAGCGGCGTGAATGAGAGAGTCGAACGCTTTATGAACATCATGCCCAGTCAACACGAGAGTTTCACCTGATGTATCAGCATCGATCAATGCGTTCGCGCCAACCGACAAAGCGTGGGCACAACCGAGCCGTGGCTGGAATCCAAATTGGTAAGGTGGAACATAGCATTTCGCGTTCAGTTGGTCAATGAACAGAAGTTAAAAAAGCTTACAGAAGGTAGTAGCCACTGTTATAGGGCGGAAGGACGAGCACTGGGTAGCGAATTTACCTTTCATTGGGATTGGAGTAATATCTCCGATTGAGAAAGAAGACAGAACAACTCCTTGGGTAACAATCATCTGCATCAAAAGAGCAATATTGTTTACCAGCAGCTCGCTTCCATGCAGAATGTGAAGAGCGCTAATTTTATCGATGACAGAAGATTTCTTACGCTTTAGGCGTTGGATTGCTCGCAGTACAGAATCAGCAGAAACAACAAAATTGTCGGTTGGACACCTAGACAGAAATTTATAAAGCTTATCTTCATATTTGGACTGTAAGGCGGCATCTGGTGGGGAGAATTCAGCAGAGAAGTATGAATTACATTCGGAATCAGGAATGACTTGAGCAGTAGGCGGGCCCTAGGAGGATCTCTTGATACATTTCTCCAGAAGGAAGGTTGGGACAGAGAAGCTTGCTGGGATGTCTCTTCAACTATCTGGTTCATATGGATAGATAGTTCTCTTGCAAACTTTCTTTTAGTAGAAAGACGAATTCCAGAAACCCAACCAGGGCGAGAACGGTCACACTGGAGCCAAAAATGGTACCAAAATTTGGATTTTCTCCAAGCTTCAACTAAGCTCGTATTACTGGACCAATGCTTCGTGACACCCCAACGTATACGTTTAAGAGGTATACTGGCTTTTTCTGCGCATCGCAGAGCATGGCAAATTTGTGCAATATAGATATCTAGCAACATCCGTATTTCATTTGCATCAACTTGCGGATATCCCATGAGCAGCTGGAACAGAACGTGAATCTTATGTAGGACAGAATTAGTTACTGCAGCAAAAAGATGATCTTGAATATTTTCCCAATCCTTGTAAAAGTGGGCGTGGGGCTGATGTGGTTGTGTAGTGGGAGTAGACTCAGCAGAGGAACAATAAATAGATGCAGATATGGGAAGGTGGTCTGATAGTTGGAAATCAGTAACGACGTGAACAGTAGAAACTTGGAGATTTATAGAAGAAGCTGCATGGTCAAGGTTCGATACGTAACTTGAATGGTGTGTGTAAGTGTAATCAAGATCTTTCGGCAATATCCTAAGCCAATCGTCAAAAATACACGACAAAATAGAAGTACGCAATAACGAGGCGTCAGTTAAATTACAGTTAAAATCTCCTATAATAATACAATACTTTCATAACAGGCGAATCTTTAAAAGGCAAGACCCTAGTTTCTCACATGCAGAAGTAAATAAAAATTCCGATCGGTCATTGCGATAATCTGTTAGGAGATAGACGTTTACAATAACATACTCTTTTACAAGGACAGTAAGAAAAAAATCACACGAATCAAAAATAATCGACCTGCACGAGGTCCTAACAAGCATCGCAATACCACCCGAGAGGCGGCCACTAGAAGCGGATCGTTTAGCGGGCAACGAATAGCTAGTGAAATTATTGTCAATTTTCAGAAGGCATAATCTATGACTCGTCAAAAATGCTCTAGCAAGCACAATACGTCACAATTCGAAAGCAAACCTTTTATCGCAGGAATTTTGACTAAAAGTCCGCCATTAATATTCCACGAAAGTACAGCTTGCGTAGCAGTAGACACATCCATATCATACCGTGGGCTTTGCTTGTTGACTGTTGTTATTAGGATACTTTACACTGTAACAAGTATGGCCGGCAACTTTACATTCTAGACAGATCATTTCTTCCAAACACGGAGAAGAACCGTTTGAGGTGTGATCGCATGATCCACAGCGAGAGCAGAGGCCCCGATAAGAGCAATGCGAGGCCAGACGCCCAGTCTTATGACACGAGAAACAACGCTTTGGGAGATATACAAATGCTTGTGCAGAAAGCTTTTCGCAACCAACTTTCACAGAAAGTTTTAAGAACTGATCCAGGTTTTGTTTTGATTCAAAGTAGACCTTGCATACTCGGGACTTTCCACAGTGTGAAACTTTCACGCAATTTGGTACAAGAGATTTAACTTGACTCTCATCGTATTCGATCGGTACGCCTTTCAGGATCCCCATAAACAGTGGGGATTTCACACTCACCAAGATACCTGAGGTACTTTTTTAAGCATTCTCGGCAATTTTATTCGCTGCACGCTTTGATTTGACAACAAGTTTCCATTCTGAAGCCGATTTTTAAGTTCACTTATTTCACTTGAGGCCTCAGGGCAAAGCTTATCAATGAAGTCCTTACGAGCTTTAGGTGAGGTCAGGTTTGCAGGATAGTTTTTTAGTATAACGGCAAACGTAGGAGCTGGGGGAGGGTTAATTGTTACGTTGGTATCAATTCTAGAAGGCCAAACAGGGCCTGAATGCGTCGCATTCTCTAAAAAACCGTCAATTTTCCGAGAGAGTTCATTAACTTTCGAGACTAAAGTAGCCGAGACTGCCTCCCCGATTGTTGGTGCTTCAGAAGGTGAGAATATAACAAAAGTGGGAACAGGCAAATTTGCCGCCTGATTTAACTGTTTACAAATGTCAAATACATTATCTTCATCCTTTGCATTTTTTCACACATGGGCTCTGAATATTCAGCTCCTTATATAGAAACTCTTTAGCACTGATAATAGTACCATGATAAAAAAAACTTACAGCTTTTCCGATAATCAGATCAATTTTTGCACCATCAAGCATAGATCTCGTGACAAAGTTCAGTAATAGATTTAAAATATTTTTTCTAATTTTGATCGGTCATTGAGCAATCTAATTATCATAGCCAGGACCAGTCGAGTATTCCAATCAAAATATATATGTAGCAAGTCAATGTAATATGTAGGTCAAATAATGTAATCCAACTTCAAGGTGAAATATTTTGAAGTCCAAATCCGATTATGAAATTAATTCAATAAAAACCATAGGGAATCACAAATGTCTTACTGTATTAACAGTTTTACTGTATGAATAAGATTATATCCAAAAAGAGGTGTTTTCAATATGAACTCTCAATGTAGATTTGTATTTGGACATAAAAGGATCCATGTTAAATACATCAATTATTTGATTGGTGTTCATGGTGCCAAGTCTAATAGAACACTACCGTCGGGGGGCAATTTCCCAATAGATTTCATATTGATTGAGTGAGATTAATGCTACACTCTCTTTCATTGGTTTGTCAAAGGTACACTCAAAACGTACAGTACCCGTTCGGATAATACTCATATCTTGAGTACCAGACAAGTCCAGAACAATGATACCATGACTTTTTTGCGAACATTGAATCGGTTATACCATTTTCATAAAGTTGAGAATCTCGATCTAGAGATTGCATTGTCAGTTCATATAGGGTCCTATTGGATTTATCAAAGGACAAATTGTAGAGAGGAATCCCATTTACTTTACATACAAGAGAGGAAATTCCGAATAATTCAAATTCATGCTGTGAACTTGTCCCCGATCCTATGGCACAGGCACTTTTTACAAAAGCCAAAGCAAGTTTAGAAGGAATTTCACCTTTGATAAATGAAGAATCTTTGTAGGTACTTGATCCAGTGGCAATATGACGTTGATTGGCGATTGTGTTAGGAACGAGCAGTTTGATATTATTTCCAGAGGCTCTTCTTTTTTCAATTGCCTAAGCAACAGACCTCATAACCTGTTGTTTTCGCACATAAAGTATTGCTGAGGTGAGATTGACATTAGCATCGGGTGCTGCATCAAGTTTTTTTTCTCAATATGAAATTGGACGGTATAAGTTGTAACTTTATATCAATTTTAACATTGGGGACATCCATTGGGATATATTAAATATTTCATGATTGAGTCTAACAACTAAACGATACTCCTTGCTCACTGCCCTAGTGAGTTCACCGTCAGTATCAACATTTGATCTATAGTCATAGCCCATTGGCAGATCTCTCAATTTCTTATAGGCCATTGGAGTCATCAACATAACTTGTAAGTAACTCACATTCCATTTATGTAGACGCATATTTGTTTAAATAACAAATAAACTTTAAATTGGGGATAAATCCATTTATTTAGACAGTGAAAAAACCGGTACAAAAGTCCAGATATTTCGGTCACTTACGCAGTAACTGTTTTCAGTAGGAATAGTAAAATAGTAAAACTGAAACTAGGATATTTATACATAACAAAATAAATAACTTTTCGGGTCATTAATAAAGTAATGAACTTTGGAATTATTCACGGGATTATTTTCAGAGAGAGTACATTCACAATGTTCGTTCGAAGTTCTTAATTTAAATTTTCTTCTTCAATCTTGCTCAAATGTAAAACAAATTTCCAATGAAAGTGGTAAAGCCTTCCGTGTCTTCTAATTGCAAACCAAATGTTGAGTTTATAGAAGTTTACTGGGATGGTCTCATTTCCCCATATATACAACGTGTTTTCGACGTAAGACCTTTAATTTAGGTGTTGTTTTTTTAGACCACATTTCCGTTCTAAGACAACCAAATAAACTTTCAAATGAGGATAAATCCATTTATTTAGACAGTGAAAAAACAGGTACAAAAGTCCAGATATTTCGATCACATATACAGTGACCGCCTTCAGTAGAAATACTAAAATAATAAAATTGAAACTAGCATATTTATATACAACAAAATAAATACATTTTCGGGTCATTTACAAAATAATGAACTTCCTGATTATTCACTGGATTATTTTCAGAGAGAGTTCATTGACAAAGTTCATTCAAAGTTCTTAATGTAAATTTTCTTCTTTAATCTTGCCTTTCCGTGTCTTCTAATTGCAAACCAAATGCTGAGTTTATAGATGTTTACTGGGTTTCTCTCATTTCCCCATATATACGACGTACTTTCGACGTAACACCTTTAAATTAGGTGTTGTTTTCTTAGACCACACTACCGTTCTAAGACGAACAAATAAGCTTTCGAATGGGGATAAATTCATTTATTTAGACAGTGCAAAAACAGGTAAAAAAGTCCAGATATTTCGGTCACATATACAGCGACCATCTTCAGTAGAAATACTAAAATAATAAACTTGAAACTAGCATATTTATATGCAACAAAATAAATAAATTTTCGGGTCATTCACAAAATAATGAATTTCCGGATTATTCACTGGATTATATTCAGAGAGAGTTCATTGACAAAGTTTACCACTTTCATTGGAAATTCGCTTTACCACTTTCATTGGAAATTTGTTTTACATTTGGGCATGATTAAAGAAGAAAATTTACAAAAAGAACTTTGAATGAACTTTGTCAATGAACTCTCTCTGAAAATAATCCAGTGAATGTTCCAGATGTTCATTATCTTGTGAATGACCCAAAACGTTATTTATTTTGTTGTATATAAATACGCTAGTTTCAATTTTATTATTTTAGTATTTCTACTGAAGACGGTCGCTGTATATGTGACCGAAATATCTGGACTTTTGTATCTGTTTTTTCAGTGTCTAAATAAATGGATTTATCCCCATTTGAAAGTTTATTTTTTCGTTTTAGAACGGCAGTGGGGTCTAAGAAAACAACACCTAATTTAAAGGTTTTACGTCGAAAATACGTTGTTTAAATAAATTGTGTAGTATACCATTTTCATAGGACAATCCATCGACGTTGGAAGGAGGTAAATTGTCAGAATTTTTCCTCAGCAAAACTTTTAAATCGATAAATGTGGATGATAAATCTATGAAGTAGTCTTCATTGGAATATATTTGAAAATAAATGTTTTCAGAGAGGGGTTGTTGTGGATAGAATTTTTCATAGTACCCATGTTTTACATTGACATCCACACTTTCTGCATTGAATAAATTTAGAGATGTGTTGACGGTGGCATGAGATTCCTTTTGGGGTAGATATGCCATTTCAGTCTAGGACAAGAAACTCCTTTTCGATCTAACAATTTTCTTCATGCTTTCTTTTTCTTATTCTTACTTTTCTTTGACAAGAGTGATGATGTCTTTTGCTTCTGACCTGAGTAGAGACTGATGAGTGATGAAATGTTTCTCCTCCTTTTAAAACCTTTTCCACTTTGTCGTGATTTAAAATGCTCGCCATGGGATCGTGCGCTGGGCCTAAAATTTTTTGAAACACTTTCTTTAAAATCTTTACCATTCCCCCAATTGTGTAGCGTAGAGGATGCGAAATCTGCAGCAACCGGTGCAATATATTGTTTAGCCAGCGGTATTGCAGAGCGAAACAGCTTAGCAAACCAACTGCCAAGACCGTAGCCCGACATTGACGAGTGGCCTTTATAATAGTCCATTCCATGATCCAATTGTCGTGGTTGGGGAGTAGCAACATAGCAATCAAAATCGGGACATACAAATATATTTTTTCTATTAGCCATCTCGTTGTTGTTGTTGTTGAATTGATCAAAAATGACATGTAATCACAGCCAAACCTTTTGTTATTGCTAGAGGATTACCTAGTTCACTTCTTAATGTTAACTGACGTGTTTACATGAACATACTGAATATACTTTATATTATAGTGATGAACATGTTCATGTGTGGTTTTTCTTTCAAGAACACGTAGTATAGGAAAATATGAATTACCATCTCTCAATGTGTTAACAAAGGACGCATAAAGAAATATATAGGAGTCTAAGGTAGAACCAGATGGATAATCTGAGAGAATAATATAATTCATTACACTGACAGTTCCAACGTTTTTACAACTGATTATATTCCGTTTGAAGCAAAGAACATCTCTCAGTTTATAAAGAGGACGAATCATTTAATTGTCAACAGGTGAGGTATTGTCAATCTAATCGTCTTCCATGGAAGAATTGATTAGAGATGTGCATTTCTTGTCAGATGATATTTTCCTATTCGTTTTTCGGCGCGAATCGTTCATACATCAAAATGCCTGATATTTTAGTGGGGCATGGAGATATTCAATAAATTTAAGTGCTTCAACCCATTAACGCTTAACAAAGAGTGACCATTCGAATGGTATAACTTTTACCTCATACACGCGATCTTTTCTCAGAATATCATATGTATTTTTGAGAATACTATCGACAAGAGCAAATTCATATTTTCCATCATCTAATTTGATGGTGGGTGAGAGTTTCGTCCAAAAATCACTTGTTTTATTCAAATTATTGTAGAGGGGATCAGAGACGTTGGACATAAACGTTACATAAGAATCAATGGGCATTGTGTATGTCCTCGGCGGATGTCCACGAATCAAAATCAGAGTTGTATCCAATCCAACGAACAAGCAACTGTTTCATGCCGCTGTAAGTACGAGTGTTTAATATCTTTTCAATCTGATAGATTCCGGTGTTTTTAACTTTTTGTAATTCATAATCATAAAAGCTGCCAAGAATTTCATTGTCTTTCATGTCAAGTAGACGATACGTTATGGTTTTAGTGTCCCAGAGTTTGGAAACTTTACAAAGTTCTGTGGACCATAAATAATTGCCCTTTTCAAAAAACATTAGTAGTTCGATTGATTCGATCAGCATCACCAACATTGATTTTATTCTTTTTCTTCTCATTATCAACAGCACCACTGGAATATTGTTTAAGAAAAGTGTCAAGTGTATTAACATCATGATGAACCTCTGTTGGGGTTGAATTGGGCAGGGATCGATGTGGACATTGATTATAAATCAACATGATTTTATCTAAATTATTTATAAAACCAGCAGTATTTTTCAAAGTGCAATATCTAGAAATTAAAAGTCGAATAGTTCTTATCAGCTGTTCGGCCAATGCTGCCTTTATTGGACTATGACTATGATAGAGGATTGTATTGTATTTCAGTAGAAACTTCTTTACATGGGGATTAACAAATTCACTACCCCGATCCGTTTGAATCTTCTTACAGCAATCCTGTTTAAGGATAATTTTAAGAGCTTTAGCAACTTCATCGCCGCTCTTTAACCGCAGTTGAATGGCATATGCTTAGCGACTAAAAACACTGATTGCAAGTAGAATGTACTTGTATGGGTGATTGTGACGCCGTTGAATCTCATCCAGAGCCAAAAGATCTGCTTTTAATATTTGTAATGGGAAAAAGGCTTTAGTTTTTCGATAGTGATTACCAAGAACTTTACGATTACGATGTAGAGTGTAACTTGATTCATTACTCTGACACCCGATTCTTTTCAAGTCAAATGACTTGAGCAAGTGTGGTGGGTGATTTTAAACTTCCCACTGCAACCAATATTCTCATGGACATGTTTTCATGCTTCAACCATTTTGAACGTAAACACGTAGTGAATTATCCACTGCCCATTTGCATACTAAAAGGTGATGGTGAGGGAGATTCAGTGATATTAAGACGTCTTCGCTTGACTCCCCCACTCATAACTCTTGTCAAATCATTTCCAGTTGGTGTGTTAGTATTTTCCGAAAATGATTCAAAAACAGTTTCTGATATTTGAATAAATTTCTTTAGTCGATTTAAAACATGTTTGTTGGCAATAAGGCTTTTGGGAAAGTTTGACGAGTTTAAAAATGTACGCAGATGACTTTCAAAAGATACAAGTCTTTTACAATTCGTGACTAAGTCTGATAATAAATCAAGTAGAATATAGGTCTTACCATGGATTACAACTTGATTCCCATTAACATCAATTTGATCATGTTCACTGTCATTGAGATATGTCAAGAGTCTTTTACACTGTTTACGATAGGAATGTGGCATTAGATCTGCAACACTTGTCATAACTTTGGAAAAATCTTCTTCTTCTTCTTTTTTTGGTATTAGTGTTGTTGTTGTTGATGATGATGATGATGTTGGAGTTATTTCCTTATTGTGATCAATGACTTTTACTTTGAGTGGTCTCTCACGATAGGGTTTATGTTTGTCGACTCGGTGAAGTGCATTTTGAAGCGGAATTAATTTTTCATCGTCGGCAATTGTCTCATTGTTAATGAATTTATTGAGATTGTCCTCGAAAAGCTCCTTTGGTGAAAGGGCGAGTTCAATTGGAGTCAATTTATAGGGTTCAATTTATAGGGTCAATTTATAGGGCTAAATTAAAATCGGGCATGACAGGGGGCGTTACGGGGATTTCATGTCCTGCACCAATTTTCTCAATGATGGGGATGTTGCTTGGTGTGAAATCCCCCAACTCAATCAACAAACCCTCGAGTTTATCAGGACTGAGACGATCAGCCCATTCGAGGGTAGTTAGTTGAGCCATACCCCCTGTAGATGTACTTGGTACATTAATATAACTATTACCTATATCCGGAAGAAGCATACTACTACTACTACTACAATCATCACCAAAATAATCGTTTAACAAATTTTTAATCCATTCCTGTGACTCGACATGGAGATTATATTTGAATTGTGATGGTGATGATAATAACAGTATCTCCATGTCGTCAAATAAATTGTTGGTCCTTAGGATTGTTGATGGTGGGAGTTCCTGTACATTTATCTAAAATAGGAACGTGAAGATTTTTTTCTTTTACCAGAAAAAGAATATTTAGATTCTCTGTGTGTGTGTGTTTGTGTTTGTGTGTGTGTGTGTGTGTGTGTGTGTGTGTGTGTGGTTGTATGTGTGTGTGTATGCGTATGCGTGTGTGTGTGTGTGTTTGTGTGTGTGTGTATGCATGTGTGTGTATGTGAATGTGTGTGTGTGTGTGTGCGTGTGTGTGTGTGTGTGTTTATGTGTGTGTGTGTCTGTGTGTGTGCGTATCTTTATGTGTGTTAGTTTGTGTGAGTTTTTGTTTTTGTGTTTTTTTGTGTGTTTGATAGAGTGACAGTGTGTTTGTGTGAGAGAGTTTGTTTGTATGTGTATGTGTGTGTGTGTGTATGTATGCATGTATATAGTGTATGTATGTGTTTAATATGATGCTTCAAGTGTAACCTGGTATATGAAAGAGAAATTATGTCATATTTTTTTCTATTATATTTTTTATGGTGATGTGACACTTCTATTAAGCTGAAAAAAATAAAATATTTTCACTATTTAATAACCTAAAACTGTAGAAGGGGTACCCTTATATTACTTCTTTTTAAATTCTTAATTTACGCTAGATCTTAACATTGAAACATTGTGGTTTTTTTCTCATTAAAACATAGTTCACAAACATACACACTTAATAACTCGCTTTTTATAACACGCAAACTGGGATAAATATATATAGAGATAAGAGAGAGAGAGAGAGAGAAGATACAATTTTTCTTACGTAATCACGGAGAGAGGCGACTGGTTCCATGACTACATTAGCTTCTTGGAATGGGACTATAGCTTGCATGTTGGATGTGGCAGTTGGACAGTTGACTATTGGCTGGTGTATGATAGGTCCGGATGGTTGTGGCATCTTGTTGTGGATGTTGGATATGGCAGCTGGACAGTTGGCTATTGGGTGGTTTACCGTGGTTGTTGATGAGATTAACGGTTCCGGCCAACAACCATATTGTATAACAGTGGGTCTGTTTCTAATGACTACTGGAGTCCCTTCGCCCCTCCTTGTCTTCTTAACGGGTAGGGGGAGCTCTGGGAAATCCTAAAAAAATTAGTTTGTTTTTCATAAAAAATATTGAATTAGAATCATCAGTTGTCATCAATAGGAGTAGGGTATGCACAAGAATATGTTTTAAAATTTAAATCAAAAGTGTCATTCTATTTTTCTGATGATTTTAATACATTGAAAAAAAGGGTGTAAAATTTCAGTTAAAAAAAATGGTCACTATAAACATTATTTTTCTAATAGTAAAAGTCAGGACATACATATTTATATCATCCCCATTTTGAAGTTGCAAAATATTATATGTGAATTTTTTTATGTTTTAAGTATGTTTCATGTCATTCTAAGAGATGTAACAAAAAAGTTGAAAAAACTGTCAAAAAATGGTCACTAAAAACATTATTTTCCTAATAGTAAAAGTCACGACATACATATCTATATCATTCTCATTTTGTAGTTCGAAAATATTAAATGTGAATTTTTTACTGTTTTAAGTATATTTCATGTCATTGTAAGAGATGTAAAAAAACTGTAAAAAAGTTGGGGGTAAGGGTTGGGGGAGGGGGATCGGAGGAGGGGGGGGTTGAGGGGGGGGGGGTTAAAATTAGAAGGGTAGGGGGTGTAGGGGGTGTAGGGAGGGGGTGTATGGCTGGGGGATAGTGGGAGGAAATTTTGGTCAGAATAAAAAATAAGTATGATTTTCCTCATGTACTAAGCTCGCAAACCATTTAAATGCAGTGTTTAAACACTTTTTTTATTTTGATATTGCTCTTTACCGACCTCTGAAGATCCAGATTCAAAAATATTTAACAATTCGTTAACTATAAGGGGACTGTATAAACCATTCCTGAAATTATATCAGAATTAATTTCTTTACCCACTAAGAATATAAATGAATAACTTACTTTTTGCTTATAGCTTTCATCAATATTCCTTTTGTCAGAATGCATGGTGTTATTTCAAACTCCAATTTTGAACTGAGAAAATAACTCATCATCAGAGTTTTTATACCCGTGTTCAAGGCGAAACATAAAATAAACACGCCTAACATATTGCCTAAATTTCGAAACCATCAAGTTCGTTTAACCATACCAGGAAAACAACCATCGATGTATGAAAACAGCCATGACTTTATCAGAAACATGAATTCTAATATAAAAATCAATGTACTGTGAACAGCACGAATTTTCATGGTATGTTGATTATAATTACAACATAAAAAAAACCAAAGATTTGACTTTTTAGGCGTGGTAATTTTTTTTAATGGTTTTATATATCAAAGATAATATGGATTTCTTAATGTCTAGAGTTTTATAGATGGAAAATGCACCATAAAATTCTCTATATGTCTGCTTGGAATGATAGTCCGCTTGTATGGTAGGAGTACTGTCCGCTACCTTAGATTGACACAGTAGTTTTCTACCTGTCCGCTTCCTTAAATTGACATAAAAAGGGAGTACTGTCCGCTGGGAGATATTAATATATGCAAAAAGGATAGGGCCCCGCTATCTATCGTTAATACATCACTACTGGCGCCAGCGAGGCTTCCCCTCCAGTAAGTAGTTTAGCACCATTTTTGCGCCAATATCTGGTGGCAGTTGTGGCTTACAATAATAACAGCCATGTTAAACCTAAGATCAGAAGAAATTGAAACCTACTATTACTCAAAATGAAAACGACCAGAAAATAAAAGAACATTAAATTTATTCTATTATTCTATTAAATTATGTTTAATTTGAAATTCTATCTAATTTATTCTATTTATTTTATTAAAGAATAAATGAAACCCAAAACGAACAGAAATTAAAGAGACAACTATAGCAAAAAAACATACAACAGATAGTAATATATATGAATCAATAAATCTTTAAACGAGTAAAGCTTAAGTTAAATATGGAAATAAAGCTTATAATGAACAGAAAAATTTGGCTCTGAAGTATAAATGAAACCCAAAACGAACAGAAATTAAATAAACAATCACAGCAAACAAATATACAATAGGTACTAATATAAATGAGTAAATAAATCTTCAAATGACTGAAACTTAAATTGATTATAATAATCAAACCTGAAACGAACAAAAATATCTACCAACAAGAGTTTGGATTTAGCCTCCTTCTCTCACTGTAAAATTCAAAAATTCACTGCGTCTTTTGCTCGTTACTGAACACTATGTAGGTCTTGAATAGTCTTCGAAAGCACAAATAAAATCAAACTGAATGTTTGATGTATAATGCTTTTAATTTTGAAAGATCATCTGTTCATGATTTTATTACACTGGAATGTTATTTTCATTTTCAATGCTGTAGTAACTGGAATAGAAGATATTTGCAATATAATTCGTTTTCAGTGAAGCACTAATGACGTAGTAGACCTTAGACTTTTACAGTTAGGGAAGGGGGAAGTATCCAAACTCTTGTTTGAATTGAAGCTATATTGGTCTTGAACAGTCTTGGAAAGAACTAATAAAATTAAACTGAATATTTAAATGTTATTAATTGCTTAAAGCTTATCAGTTCAGAATTTAATTTTACTGTAATTTTTATGCTTGTTTTCAATGTTGTAAGAAGTACAAAAGAAAATATTTGTAATATAATTCGTTTTCAGTAAAGCGCTAATGACAGAGTAGGTCTTAGACTTTTACAGTGACAGAAGAAATCAAAACCCGGACTCTTGTTTATAGCGATTATTGTTCGTTTCAAGCTTGATTTGTATATTCAATTTAAGTTTCACTCGTCTTAGGATTATTTACTCATTTATATTAGTACATATTGTATGTTTGTTTCCTATGATTGTTTAATTAATTTCTGTTCGTTTTTGTGTTTCATATATACTTCAATAGTAAAATATTTTTGTTCGTTTTAAGTTTGAATTGCATATTCAACTTAAATTAATTCCTGTTCGTTTTTGATTGCCAAAGGTTCTATTGATATTAATCGCTGAAAGCTCACCAGCTCAAGATTTTGTTTCACACAGGGCCGGATTTAAAGCTTTGACCCTTCTAAGCCCAAGCGGTTTTGCCGCTCCATTTTTACAAGATTTTAGGGAAAATCCTCAAACTTCGGGAATAGTGAAAGCCGCAGGGCCTAGTGGGCCTATTGGTAAATCTTTGTCTGGTTTCACTGCAATTTTCATTTTATTTTCAATGTTGTAATAAGTACAAAAGAAAAGATTTGTAATATAATTGGCTTTAGTAAAGAGCCAAATACGCGGTAACCACTCTCTTGTTTGTCTTGAACAGTTTTGGAAAGATCTAATAAAATTAAACTGAATCCTTATGATTTTTGGAATATAATATCGTTAATACGTTTTTCTGGTCGGGGAGAGGGGCATAGAGAAAAGGGCCAGGAGTTAGCTCCTATGACTTTTGGAATGAGATACCTTTAATAAGTTGTTTTTTTGGGGAGAGGGAGGTCTGGTCATGGAGGGAGGGCCAGCGGTCAGTTTTCATGATTTATCAGTGATATTTTTTTGAGGAAGGGAGGCATATCGCGCCATAGAGGACCCAGCTCCAATAAGTTTTGGAATAAAATATAATAAGTTTTATTTGTTGGTGGGGGGGGTGGGGGTGGTCGGACCATGGAGGGACAGGGGTGAGTTGCCATAATTTTTGGAATAAAATATCGTTAACAAGTTTTTTATTATTTATTTTTTTTTGGGGGGGGGGGGGGGTTGTGCAATGCAGAGAAGGCCAGGGGTCAGCCTGGTTACGTTTTGGAATAAAATATCGCTCATAAGTTTTTTGACTGGGATGGGGGGTTTGTTTTATCTGATCTTTGAACTATTTTCAAAATCCTCGCATAAGAGCTTTATATGCCCTGCCCCCCCAACATAACATAAAACCCCTGCTCCAGGGCTCTGGAGGATTGTTTTGAGCCTGTAAATTTTGGTATCCGATCTTTTGACTTAATTTAACAAAATGGCTATCTAGAAAATTCGGTCGGATGGCAAGGCCGTATCCAGGGAGGAGGGTGGGTTACCCAGTTTAAACCCCCCTCCCCCCAAATGTTTGTTTGACTCGTAAAAACGTAACAAAAATGGACATGAACAAATTTTATATGCGTTTTTTGAGTTTTTTATGTAACCCCCTCCCCCTAAAAAAATAGTACCCCCCCCCCCCCCGAACAAAAATCCTGGATGTACTTCTGTCGGAAGGATTTGGGGTATAAAATCAGGAGGGCTAGCATGCCTCCGGTCCCTTTAGACTCTAAAGAAAGGAGCTAGAACTTTCAATTTCCAACACAATGAGCCACTGATGAAGTTATACGATCATTCTTTCCATAAAACCTTATATGCCCCAAGTGCATAATTTACAGCACTTGCCCCCATAGTCTTCAGATTACTTTGGGCTTCTAAAGGGAATTAGAACTTTAAAATTCTAGTCATTTGAGTCCTATCCGAATTTTATATCTTCCATATGAACCTTATATGCCTCCAGGCATAAATTGAAGCCCTTCTCCCGGGCTCTGGGGAAGGGGGGTATTTTGACCCCCAAGTTTGGTTATCTGATTCTTGAACTATTTCAAAAATATGACTATTTAAAAATTTTGATCGAACGCGTTTAGAGAAGAGGGGTGTGTGTGAGGGGGGAGGTAGATGCCCTCCGTATACTTTTGACTCTTAAAAAGGTAACAAGAACTTTGAATTTCCAATCAAAGGAGCCAGCTCTGAAGTTCATACGACTACCCCTTACATAAAAACCTTATATGCCCCAGGTGCATAACTTTCAACAATTGCCTACTGGCTCTGCGGGGGGGGGGGGGGGTCAAACCCAGAGTTTTGTTATTTTATCGATAAACTGTTTTGAACTAAATGCCTATCTCAAAAATATATTGGGTGCGTTTGGTGGAAAAAGGGCCTATGGGGGGGGATTAGTTGCCCTCCGATCAATTTGACTCTTAAAAAGGGCACTAGAAATTCCAATTTACAATGAAATGAGCTACCTCTGGAGTTCATACTTCTATCCCTTCCATTAAACCTCATATGCTCCTGTGGCATAACTTACAACACTTGTCCTTGGGTTCTGGGGTGGGCTGTGTTATCCCTGGAATTTATGTTGTTTTATTTTTGGTCAAGTTTGAACAAAACGGCTATATAAGAAATTCGATCGGACGCATTTGGGAAAATAGGGCTGGCGGGGGGGGCTATTTGCCATTGGATCACATTTGACCCTTAAAAAGGGAGCTAGAACTTTGAATATCTAGTCATTTGAGTCTCCCTCGAAGTTTATGCGACCACTTCTCCCATAAAACCCTATATGCCCCGGGGGCATATCTTACAGCACTTGTCCCAGGGTTCGGGTGTGGGCTGTGTTATCCCTGGAATTTTTGTTATATGATGTTTAATCAATTTTCAACAAAGTTTTGAACTATATAAAAAATTCGATCGGATGTATTTGGGGAAAATAAGCTTGGTGGAGGGAGGAGGTCTAGCTGCCATCGGGTCACTTTTGACTCTTGAAAAAGGAGCTAGAACTTTGAATATCTCATCATTTGAGTGCGCTGCGAAGTTTATACGACCACCTCTCCCATAGAACCTTATATACCGCCGGGGGCACAAGTTAAGACATTTAGTTCCTTCGCGCTCTGAGGGGTATGTTTACCCCGAAGTTTTTGTTATTTGATCGTTCGACTATTTCAAAGAAAATGGCTATCTCAAACCCATCGAATGCACTTAAGGAAAAGAGAGTTTGGGGGGGGGGGGGTAGATGTACTAAGGTCACTTTCAACACCTAAAAAGGTAACTGGAACTTTTAATTTTTAATCAAATGAGCCATCTCTGAACTTTATACAACAAATCGTTACGTAAAAATCTTATATGCCCCCGGAGCATAACCTTAAGCACTTGCCACTGGACTCTAGGGTGTTGTGTTGACTCTGGAGTTTTGTTATCTGATGTTTGAACTATTTTCAATAAAAAGGCTATCTTAAAATTTGTATTGGTTGGATTTGGGGAAAAAGGGCGGTGAGCGGGGGACTAGTTGACCTTCCATCTCCTTTTACTCTTAAAAGTGAACTAGAAATTTCAATTTCCAATCAAATGAACCCCTTCTGAAGTGTATACAAGGAGCCCTTCTATAAAAACCTTATATGCCCCCGTGTTATAACTTACAACACCTATTACTGGGCCCTGGGGGGTTTTGTCCACCCCGGAGATTTTGTTATCTAATTCTTGAAGTAAAATTAACAATTTTATTTGATGTATTAGGGAGAAAAATGGCGTTGGGGGTGTTTGTCCTCCATTGTCCATCATTTTAGACTCCTAAAAAGTGCACTATAATTTCCGATTTCCAATCGAATGAGCCCCCTCCGAAGTTTATACGACAATTCCATCCATGTGAATTGCCTCTGGGAATAAAATTGGAGCATTATAGTCTTGAGGTTGATGGGGGAGGGGCTATTTGCCATTGGAAACTTTTCACTCTGAAAAAGAAACTAGAGCTTTCAATTTCTAATCATTTTTTGGAGTCCCCTCCAAAAAATTACACGACCACCTTTTCCATAAATACGTTATATGTCACCAGGGTATAAGATACAACCCTTCCCCCGGGTTTGGCGGGGGGGGGGGTATTTTGACCCCGAAGTTTTGTCATCTGGTCGTTGGACTATTTTAAACAAAATAGCTGTCTCAAAATTTCTTATCGAATTCATTTGGGGAAAAGAGGGGGAGGGGTATATACTCGCAGATTACTTTTGGTGAATCTTAAAAAGGTAAATAGAAATTTCAATTTCCAATCAAATAAGCCACCTCTGATGTTTATATGACAACCCCTTACAGAAAACGTTACCTGCATTTGGGGGAAAAGGGGCCTTGTTGCCTCCGATCACTTATGACTCTTAAAAAGGACACTAGAAATTCCAATTTACAATCGAAGCCCTCTCCCAAGTTTTTAGTATTACCTCTTTCATAAGAACCTTTTATGCCCCCGGAGCATAATTTAAGACACTTGCCCCCTGGTTCTGGGTGGCTGTGTTATCCCTGTAGCCTTTGTTGTATGATTTTTGGTCTATTTTGAACAAAATGGCTATATAAAAATATTCGATCGCATGCATTCGGTGAAAAGAGGGTCGGCGGGAGGGGGGGGGGCTAGGTGTCCTTTGATCACTTTTGACTCTTAAAAAATGAATCATTTGAAGCCCCTCCGTGGTTTTTAGGACCACTTCTTCCATAAAATTTTATATTCACCCAGGGCATAAGTTACAACCCTTCCCCCGGGCTCGGGGGGGGGGGGGGTATGTTGAGCCCGTTGTTTTTTTTATCTGATCGTTGGACTAGTAAAACAAACTGGTGATCTCAAAATTTTTATCCGATGCATCAGAGGAAAGGGGGATTTGTATATGTGTGTTTGGGGGGTGGAGGTAGATGCCCTCTGATCCCTTTTTACTACGAAAAGGTAACTAGAACTTTCCATTTCCAGTCAAATGAGCCACTTCTGAAGTTTATACAACCTCCCCTTAAATAACAACCGTATAAGTCCCCGGGGAATAACTTAAAACACTTCGGGCGGTGGTTCTGGGGGGTTGGGTCGATCCCCAGAATTATTATTATCTGATTTTGAACTGTTTTTATCAAAATGGGCTATCTCGGAATTTTTATCAGATGGGTTTGGGGAAGAAGACAGTAGGGGGTGGGGGTTCTAGTTGCCCTCCGATCCCTTTTCACTCTTAAAAAGTAAACTAGAACTTTTAGTTTCCAATCAAATGGGTCCTCTCTGAAGTTTTTACGAGCAACCCTACTATGAGAACAATATATTTACCGTCAGGGCATAACTATAACGCCTGCCCCTTGGCCCTGGGGGATTGTGTTTAACCCAAAGTTTTCGTTACATGATTTTGGAACTTTTTTTTTTAACAAAACGGCTATCTTACAATTTTCATGGGATATATTTGTGGAAAAAGAGCAAGGGGAGGGGGGGGGGGCTAGTTACCCTCCGATCTCTTTTGACTATTAAAAGGTAAGCTAGAACTTTCAATTTCCAATCAAATGACCCCTCTTTGAAGTTTACACGACCATCCATTCTACATGAACCATATATGCACCCTGGGCATAACTTACAACACCTGTCTCCGGGCCCTGGGGGGGGTTGTGTCGACCCCGGAGTTTTTGTAATATGATCTTTGAACCCTTTTTAACAAAATGGCTATTTCAAAATTTGCATTAGAAATATTAGAGAAAAACGGGATGGGGGGGGGGGGAGGGTAGTTGCCCTCCGATATCTTTTGGCTCTCAAAAAGTTAACTAGAACTTTCAATTTCCAATAAAAGGAGCCCTCTCTGAATTTTATACGAGCATCCCTTCTATAAGAACCTTTTGTGCCCCCAGGGCATAATTTACAACACCTGCCCCCGGGCCCTGGGGGTTGCGTTGACTTCTGAGTTTTGTTGTAGGACTTTACAACTATTTTAACGAAATGGTTGTCTCAAGTTTTTTATTTGATGTATTTGGAGAGAAAAGGGCGTAGGGGGGCCTAGTTACCCTCCGATCCCTTTTGATTCTTAAAAAGGGCAATATAATTTCCCGTTACCAATAGAACCCCCTCTGCAGTTTACACGACGACCCCTTCCATATGAACTGTCTCTGGTAAAAAAATAATAATAATAAATGATAAAACATTGGAGCCGTATGGCCTTTACTATAGGCAGCGTTATAGCTTTGTCTCTGATTGAAACTCCTTCTAAGCCTTCGCTAAGGGTTTCACCGTGATACCCTTAGTGTCACTAGTTACAGTAACTATAGAGGGACTACTAATAGTATACACATAGTTGCTTCTGGCTAGTTCAAAATCCGCCACAACTTACCCTTAAATTGCTAACTTAATAATATACGTAATGTGAGCAGTTCTTAAGATATTACTTTGTCACCTTTTTGAAAATCTAGATACTCATAGTTCCTTTTAAGTTAGTTCAACAACTGCCTAAATACTCTTTGAAATCTTAACCTTAATACCCTTAGCTTGTGTAGAAGCAACAGTTGTAGTACTCGTAGTAGCAATAGTAGCAGTATGTGCATAGCACCTTTGGTTTCTTCAAAATTCCCTTCAACACACGCTGAAAGTTTCAACTCAATACACAACTTAATACCATCAACGGTTCCTGAAGTATTGCCGATACGTTCTTTTGACCACCTGTGTGGGTATAGTGTGTTCCGACTTAGTTCAATAAAATTTCTATATCCTTTAAGTTTTTCGTCTTAGTCTCCTTAGCTTTAGTAGTAGTAGTAGTAGTAGTAGTACCATAATTAAAAGTTATAGTAGTAGCAGTAGCCTGCGGAGTTCCAAATGAATATACTCAATCATTCCTGAATTACACCTTTTTGACAACCCGTATACACATAATGTGTTTTGATTTAGTTCAACATTCCCTACAATATCATTTGAAACACTCATCTGAATGCTCTTTGTCTTTCTGGAAAGTAAGGATAAAACATAAATAATATTAAATAAAACTTCAAATAGGGATAAAATCCTTTTAATAGACAGTGATGATGATAACAGTGATAGAAATTCACAAAAAATACCAGATATTTCGGTCACATATACAGTGACCGTCATCAGTAGTAAAACTACTACTATCGTACATCAGTAGTTTTACTACTGATGACGGTCACTGTATATGTGACCGAAATATCTGGTATTTCTTGTGAATTTCTAACACTGTGAAACACTGTCTATTAAAAGGATTTTATCCCTATTTGAACTTTTACTTATCGTCATGGAAAGGCAGTGTGGTCTTCGAAATTATCTATAAATAATATTAAAGACCACACTGCCTTTCCATGACGATAAATATCACTTCGAATAGGGATAAACTGTTTTATTAGACAGAGGAAAAAAAAATCCAAAAATATACTGGATATCTCTTGATTATTTTTTTCACTGTCTAATAAAAGGATTTACCCATATTGGAACTGTTATTTATCGTGAAGCTAAAACAGGCATAGCTTTCTCAATAGAATATACTATATCAAACAGTTCGTGGTAACGAACTGTAAGTAAGGAGCGACCCGGCTCAATGGTAACCGAAACTCTAACAAACGGAATTTTGATACCAATAGATACATCAAAAGAATCAGATTTTAATTTTGATTTCAAATATATAAGTTTCATTAAGTTTAATCTTACCCATCAAAAGTTACGTGCCTGAGAAAATTTGGCTGATTTTTGAAAAAAGGGGGAAAGACCCCCTAAAAATTATAGAACCTTAATGAAAATCACACCATCATATTCAACGTATCAGAGAACCCTACCGTAGAGTTTTCAAGCTCCTATCTACAAAAATGTGGAATTTTCCATTTTTTGCCAGAAGAAAGATCACGGATGCGTGTTTATTTGTTTGTTTGTTTGTTTTTTGTTTTTTTTTCCCCAGGGGTGATCGTATCGACCCAGTGGTCCTAGAATATCGTGGGAGGGCTCATCGGAACGGAAATAAAAAGTTCTAGTGCCCTTTTTAAGTGACCAAAAAAATTGGATGGCAACTAGGCCCCCTCCCACGCTCATTTTTTCCCAAAGTCACCTGATCAAAATTTTGAGATAGCCATTTTGTTCAACATGGTCGAAAATATGAAAAAAATGTCTTTTAGGATGACTTGATCCCCCAAAGTCCCCAGGGGGAGGGCTGAAAGTTATGAACTTTACTCTATGTTAACATATAGGATTGGTTTTTGGGAAGTAAACAGACTTTTTCAGAGGATATTTTTTCTGGTAGGTGGGGGAAGGAGAGGGTCAGGGGCTATATGGAAGGATCTTTCCATGAAGGAAGTTTTCATCGGGGAAGAGAAATTGCTATGAAGGGGGCGCTGTATTTCCAATAATTATTAAATAAAAAGATAAGGAATTAAATAAAAAAAAACAAGTTTTTCAACTGATCAACTGATTGTGATTAAGAGGTCATTTTTAAAGAACTGGAAAAAAAATTCGAACTATAGTTTAAAGAGCAGGGTATTGACTAGGGGGCGAACCCCCTAATATACGTGTTAAAAATTTATGAATATAGAAGTTCGTTACGTGAGTTAATTCTAAGTTACGTATATTTATTACTAATAAAAACGTTCGTAAATAAAATTAAACAAGTTTCGAGAAAGCCATTGAACCAAATATAATATGCAAATTTAGTTTTAATTATTCATGTACGGTGAGCCAAAATCAAAACCTGCATTAATTCAAAAACGTTCAAAAATTAAATGAAAAAAAAAGGTTTTTTTAACTGAAAGTAAGGAACGACGTTAAAACTTAAAACGAACAGAAATTATTCCGTATATGAAGGGGCTGTCCCCTCCTCAACGCCTCGCTCTTTACGCTAAAGTTTGACTTTCTCACAACTCTATTTTTTTAAACAATAAAAAAACTTTAGCGTCAAGAGCGAGGCGTTGAGGAGGGGACAGCCCCCGTCATATACGGACTACTTTCTGTTCGTTTTAAGTGTAAACGTCGTTCCTTACTTTCAGTTAAAAAAACTTGTTTTTTTTTATTTAATTTAAACAATGAACGAAATGCCTAACTTACAGCCCTTGCCCTGAACGCTGTGAGAGGGCTGATATCCCTTAAGGCATAATTACTAAAACCTTTCAACAATGCTGAAGAAAATGGATGTCTCAAAATTTTGATTCAATGCTTGGGGTGAGGGCTGGTTGCCCTCAAATCTTTTTGACTCTTTAAAAGGGCAATAGAACTTCCAATTTCCAATCAAATGAGCCCCGTCCAATGTCTATACTACCAGTCATTTCACAAAAACCTTTTATGCCCCCAGGGCATAACTTATACTCCTTGCCCCAGGGCTCCAGTGGATGGAATATAAAAAGTGGGTGGGACATATAAAAATTTCTGGAGGAATTTTTATATGTCCTTTGGATATTTTGAACAAAATGGCTATCTCGCAAGTTTGAAGATTACTTTCGACTTTTAAAAAGGCAACCAGAACTTTCAATTTACAATTAAATGACCCTACTCTAAAGTTTATAAGACCACCCCTTGCATAAAAACCTTATGTGGACCCGGGGCATAAATTACAACCCTTGCCCCCAGGTTCTAAGGTGTTATTTCCACCCCAAAGGGCTTGTTATATGATCTTTAGACTATTTTGAACAAAATAGCTACCTCAAAATTTCTACCAGAAACATTTGGGGAAAAGAGGAGGGGGATAGTTTTGACTCTTAAAAAGACCCCTAAAACTTCTGATTTTTAATCTAATGAGTCCCCTTGAAGGTTATACAGCCACCCCTTCCATAAGAACCTTATTTGTTAATAATGAGAAAATAGTATAACTTATGGCCCTTGCCCTGAAGGCTGTGTGGTGGTTGTCATCCTCAAGGATATAATTACTAGAACTTTCAACTGCGGTTAAAAAAAATGGCTATCTCAAAATATGAATGGGGAGGCTTGGGGAGGCTGATTTTCTTCCAATCACTTTTGGCTTTTAAAAAGGGCACTAGAACTTTCAATTTCCAATTGAATGAGCCCTTTCGAAGTTTCTACAATAAATCCTTCTATACGATGTGTCATGGTCTGAAAAAAAAAAAATACATTGTACCCAAATCGCTCTATACTTAGGCAGCGCTATTGCGTTGCCTGTGATGAGAAGCTTTTTAAAATACTAAAAAACTTTAGCGTGAAGAGCGAGTAATTATATATTTTAAGTTATATTTTTGCTCCTTGCTTTCAGTCAAAAAACTTTTTTTTTATTTATTCCCTTATAAGATCAATTTCACGTCATTAGTCGTAATTTTCCATTCTCTCGGTCATTCCATCCCTGTGCTCTAGTTTTCAGCTATTTTCATTGCATTTTTTTTTAAACCCCTGAACCAAAGATTATCACTCTACATCTTTCAATTGACTGAATATGTCTCAAAGCGGCAAAATATTTGAAGTTTAGAGAATTACAAGGTGTCCTTTTCCGTAAACTTTTCTTGCTTCATAAAACGACCTCATATTGTCATATATTAACAAAAGATTTGAACTGCTTGAATCTATGATTGTATTGAAAGAGCGACAGCAGTTTTAATTTGTTTCAAATTTATTATGCTAAAAACAGGGGTGGGGTGGGAATACATGAAATTTTTTATTTATTATTATTATTATTTTTTTTAACACCGATGAAAACTTTAACTCAGATGAACGACTCTAAGTCATGACTATTTCTAAAAAGCCGTGAGTTGAAAGTAAAATCTTGAACTTTCGCAACCAACTTCATAATTTGCTTATTTAGTTTTATTGCACACTGTTCAACTTTGGTGAAAAAAAAGTTGAAAAATGAAATAGCTCAAACCAGTGCAAAAGCAGTAAATTTGATAAGCAAATAACTTATTTAACTTCAAAAATAGATTTTACTTTCATAGTTTAAACTGGGCCGATTTGGCGAAAAAGCGGCTTGACTATTCTTACACAAACTAGGTTGAAAGGCGTGATACTTTAATTTTTGGGTTATATGGAAAACAACAACAGGTATCACGAAAACAAAACACAGAGAGGAGGAAGCGTTACCATTTATTGAAAATTTAAAGACTAAAAGGCTGAAAAAAGACTTTTGGTCCTGCTGGTTTTTGAGTGCTTTTACTTTTGTTGCATTTTCCTCGAATTTACGTGTGTCATTGCGTAGTACGTGCCTTTTGAATTTTAAAGTGCTTTAACAGACTTGTCTTTTTATTCGAATTTGAACTACCTGTTATTCGACGCAATTTTAATAGATCTAAAATTCCTCCCTAATATGAAAAATGGCTTTGACCGCTAACACGAAGACAGAGACCGAAATTTTTAGGTGGCACGCCGCTGTTTCCCCTAAAAATCATCTATTCGCCACCAAAAAGAAAACCAGCGCGGCGCCACGGTCTAGCACGCAGACTTTACGAAGAAATGAGAGCCACAAACTTTGGAAGAAACAACAAATTTTAAAAATCGGTTGCACCAATTCTTTGCGCCCAAAATTGAAATTATATATTTTTTGCTAATTAACTAGAAAATTTCAGTACACGTAGATAGGGCCGAGGGAACCTACCTTTAAAAAAAAGGTTACGGAAGTAAATTTGCCTCTATTTTTGTGAAAACAGGTTTTTATAAGAAAATTATTTCTTGTCTATTGATGTTTTTCTTCCATCAAGTAAGCTTAAATAAGTTCCAAAAACAGCCAAAATACCAAATAGACAAGAATGAAAAGAATGTGTTAAGGAAGATTTTTATATTTTGGTATTTGGTATTCTCCCTATTTGGCGGCTTTATGTGTTTCCACAAATATTTTCTATACAAGATCTTTGTTTGCATCATTACTTGTGTTTAGATTCTTGTTTATAATATATGAAGACATATTCCAAGCAGGGCAACCGCTAGGGTTTTAAATTTGGAGGGGGTATAAAAAGAATGTGCCGACAAAATCGTTCAGTGTGCCGACAAATGCGGACACAAGCTAAATTTCCAAGGTGAATAGGCAAAAGTTCCAAGTTGTCGGTGCTGCGTACCGACACCTTGGAACTTTGGAGGGGGATCCCACCATCCCTTTTGACTACACACCTGATGTCGAGTAGTATTTTAATTTCATTTCATCGAGAACAAATGCGATTAAAACCAAAATGTAAACAAAATAATTAATTATTAGCGACTTTCTAAGTCATACTTTATTATGTCTCAAGATTATTACAAATTATTTATACTAAGTTACTCCATCATTATTATTCCTCGTAATTTTACCTATCGAGATAACAAATGGTTATACAAAACAATAAGTAATTTAAGTCATTCGTTAAAGCACAAAAAGATATCAATAGAATTGAAGATTAAATGCATTCTCTTCCGTAAGACCTGGCCACTAGGTAAAGCTTTTGGTTTGTGGTCTGTGGTTTCTTCATAAAACTTAATTCTTATCTAAAATATTTTGTAGCAAACCTCTAGTAGTAACAACATGTTTATAAGGTTAGGAACTATTTACGTATTTTATATATTGTTTACAAAGAATTGTGTGTTTTCCCAATCTTCAAAAGTAACTTTATGCTGCCCAATAGGATACTCATTAGATGATAAACTTATATGCAAAAGGCTCGAAGAAAACCATGCAAAAGCAACTGAAAAAATCACATTGATAAAGAATACGATAAAGAATATACAATGGGAATCGCTTAACGAAAGTGCGGTTTTTTTCACGACTTTTACTGAACGTGTTGTTTGGAATCCTACTGTCATAAAAGACATGCCTAATCAATGCATAGATTTTCTCAAAGATTTTGAAAACACCATACAGTTTATCCCCTATGAAAAGCTTCAAGGCTTGATTCCAAAGGTTAAAGTCAGCAAATGTTGCTCTACAAATGGAATATTTGACAAACAAAGTAATAAATGTGTTGCTGCAAATAGCAAAAGTGTTCTGAGTTTCCCATTGAGGCTTCCAGATAATGCTGGCTTCACACATGTTGAAGAGAACACAGAGAAGCTTAGTGTGAAAAGGCCATTTTGCGATCTAAAAGATATGGAGCATCTTTACCTAAACGAATATTGCATTAAAGATCTTGATTGTTATTTTAACAAGATACCTACTTTTGATATTGACTTTAAGGGAAGTTTAACAATCACAAAGCCAAACGAGCTTCAGGAGAGAATTTCTGAAAACAACTTTTGCTTATCTGCTACAAAAGAGGGAACGACCGTTGCAGAAGTATGCAGAAGGGACTGCACAAAGATTTCTTGTGTTTCAAAATGCTGCCCTGTAAGTTTAAAACTTTAAGGGTTTTGGAATCGGACAGATTTGTGTTGATATAATTTGCCTTTTTTTTCTTAGGTACACACGCACCCTCAGGTGCGTCTCACAAAGATTCACAGAGTTTGAGTGTGTGTTTGTGTGTATGTGTGTGATCCGAGTCTCTAAAAGACAGACTGTGTCTGGGAGTTATAGCATTTATGGTTATGGACTGTGACAGAAACAACTGGATAAAACGCATCTTGTTTAGATACACGCACTCTGACGTATCTATATGACTCCTATAAGTCTAAGGTACGACGCCCAGAGTCATGGCCCATCTAGATACAGGCTCTCTGTGGAGTCTGTCTTGTATTTTTTTTTTTTTTTTTTTTTTTTTTTTTTTAACGGACTGAAACTTCTAAGACTTTAAAAGTCTTTTTTTGTTGCGGACTGGAACTTCAAAGACTTTATAAGACAAATGCTCTTAAGGCTTATTTAAAGCTAGGTATTATGGAATATTCTGGAGCGTTTCATTCGTTTCTTCTTCTCTTGTGCTTGGAGAAGGATTTGGCGTTTTCTGCCTCACCTGGCATCTGAAATCCGTATGTTACGTGGGAAATCGTTTAACAATTAACATTTAACGTTTAGCTCCCCAGACTCGTGGCAGCTTTTTTAATTTACCAGTGTAATTTGCAGGCACCTCACTCAACACAGGCACCTTAAAATTTCAACACAGTTATTTACTTTCCCTTTTTTTCAACAGCTACTTAAAGTTTTCTTTTTATCATTTAAGATACATAGATATTGCCGAAAGCTGGCTTAAGAGATTACTATACAGACAATATCGGTGATCAAAAATTCTGATTGCTTGTTCAAGTTATGCATAAAGACCAAACTAAGATCTAATACTATAATTATTAAAACACACCCTTCCCTTAGAAATAGAGCCACGTTCCCTAAGTGCCTTTCCCATAGACTCATAGTCTATAACATGCACTAAAAGTCGTACACTCTTTAAGAGATAGACTCTTTGTGGAGTGTCTTGTGTCTGATAATTTCCGACTTCTATGATAATGGACCTTGTCAGGAATAATTTAATAGAAATTGTCATTTTTACACAGACACCAGGGGCGTAATTTGCTATGGAATAACTGCTGCTCCCAGACCTTCGCTTGCCCCCCTCCTCCAAGCTGAAATTTGATTTCTCTAAAAATTTTGTCAAAATTAAGATAAGCCTGCATAATTCAAGCATCCAAAGAAACAGGTCAGTTTTCTCAAGTTTATCTTTAATTTTTTTATTACTACATGGCTCATTCTTCAGTTTTCACTGTTACTTTTACTCGATTTGGAAAAATTCGTCCCAACTTTGCTCCTCCTCACAGGACTTTGACGAAATTACGCCACTGACTGATACACGCACAAATTCCAACTCGCCTCTCTGTCTCTCCCATAGTCTCAAAGGGTCTTATACACGATGATCAGAGTCATACCCTCTCTATGAGACGGAATCTCTGTAGTGTTTCGTCAATTAATTTGTGACTTTTCATTACGAACTGGTAAAGCACACGCATGACAAAATATGTCCATTTTAGTGCATTCGGCTTATCTAGAGCTAGGTTTCAAGGAATTTTCTATGCTCTTTAAAAAGATAAATGAATAAAAGAAGACAATGGAATAAAGGGGTCACACAGCATTGCTATACAAACAGGCTTTTAAATTTTCTCTAGTGTATTCGCATTGACATGTCTATTACAATTTTATCTCATATAAAATCATACAAAGGTTGTAAGAATTTAGCTTCACAAAAAAAATATAACCCGAGGCTCCCATCTAGTCAAGATTCATTGTATTTAAAGTGCCAGTAAATAACATAAAGATTTCCTATCCTTGGGGCAGGGAGGCTTGGAAAATTTTCCAGCTCAACTTTTATAAAAATTTATAGTACGATGACATTTTACTTTATTAATGCTGGTATTATTCCAGTCTGGGAAGTCCTGTTCTGCAAAATTGCAGTTAAGGATTCTAAAATTGTTGGGAAACAAAAGTTCTGTTGTTCTTCTAATATATGAGATTTAATGTTTATTATATTTTAGACAATAAATGCACGGACTTTTCTGTATTTTAAAATCAACAACCTATTCAGAAATAAAAGTTTGTTGCTATATCTAGTAACCTAGCATCTAGTATACCTAGTATCTAACCTAGTATCTAATATCTAGTAAATAGCACAGTCTTAATTCAGGTAAAAACAAAAATAGTTTGGATCCAGTTTGAAGGACTACTTCGTTCACACACAAAACTTATTTTAGAATTGTATTTGTTACCATACGTGACCATTTGTTACCATACGAATGACCACCTATAATAATCATTAAACATCTGCAAACGTGAACTGAATCCTCTGAACTTTCAGGCTAGAAAGGAGGGATAGTTTTTTTTAATATAAGTATAGCACCAGTTACAAAATAAAGTAAATTAAAATAACTATTATAACCATTTCTGTATTTATTTTTACTAATTTATTAAAATCAAACATCTTATGGTGACAATGTACCGATATATCCCAAGAGTATATCAAACTGTTAATGGTAATTAACGATAAGCAGAGAGCGGCAGGTGTCAATAGCAATCGTAATCCTATTTCTTTTTCTTCCAGAAAGGTGAAGAGCTCAATGCCGATCATAGCTGCTCCGTCAACAAGAAGGGCATTTTGCTTCCAACGCCTGTGAAAACATTGAAAGGAGAGATTCTGGCCAATAATTCAGTTTTAATGGAAATTCGAAGTGGATACCCACTTTGCACAGCAGGAATTGTAAGTCAGATTTCAGAAAAAAAGCTGAATATTCTAGTGTCGTAAAAGAGGAACAAAAAATCCAAAGCCATTTCACAGTCCCGTTGGTTTCCATTATCGCAAGATAGTATTCCCTGTTTTGCCTCACAGGTGGAAGATCGAGACATACCCTTCCGAAAAAATTCAGAGCGGGGGAGGGGAAGGTGCTTTTCTTTTTCTGCCTTTTTTATAGCGCTTGGTTAGTTGTCAATACTAAGCAGTATCATACATAACCAGAATCAAAAATTGTCTACAGTCATTCCAGAGACAGAGCAATTTAATATTCTGCCAAAGTCACAAGTGAGAAATAGAACCCAATGACAGGGGGTGCCAATTGAGAGACAGGGAGCCATATTTTTTTTCTTTTTTTTCAATGGAGATATAATTCATTCACAAACAAAATAAACAAAAAAGCATGACGCCCAGTAACCTGGGCTTGTATTGTAACTCCAAAAAAAATCTACATCCACTTACATCAGTGCATTTGGGTTCGCATTTCACAACAAAACAAAAAAAAGCATTTAAAACATATTAAACATATAGAAATACTTGAAAAGAAATAATTAGAATTCATATACCTGTAGGCAATGGTGCCTCAACTGCTTACGGAAGCCAGACCTTTCAGCAGTATCCCTAATCAAACTCTTAATTAACACCTTAGAATTTTTAAAGTGACCTTTTTTGCCTTTTAAACTGAAAAATAAAATAAAATCTCCGTCCCTAGAGTTTGAAAGATACCCTTTGTGTAACTTTATTTAAAAAACTGAAAAAGCCTCCTTGCCCCTCCTTCACCGCTCCTTCAAACATTCTCGTACCTGATTTCGTATATCTCCCTACCTGATTAGTACTACCTTTGGTGACCTAGACCTCAGACCAGGATTTTTTTTTCTCAAATGCAAAATTTTATAACGGATTTTTTTCTGCATTTTCATTCACACAAAAATAATATTTGTATCTGTTTTAATTTGGACGGAACATACATCTTGTATTCACACCTAAGACCCTGAGCAAAGCCTGATCAAGGGATTAGATCTATTCTATCACCAATTTTTTAAGTTCTAGTCGTTCATTCAAATCATTACAATTGATCAAAATGCCAATTTTTAGGTATGCAACAAGTAAAATCATTTTAAAGAAAGTTTTCTAAGATTTTTACGACAAACATGAAACTTGTAATCTTAGACCACTTGGCAGGTTTAAGCTCGAAAAGAAACTAGAAGAGAAATAAATTTTTATATTTACCCTAAATTAGCCGTTCAAGAGGCTTTGTTTCTTAATTTTAGTAATAAAGCACTGAATTCACTCTTTACATTGCACATTCATACCGAAACGAAGGATATTAATAGCTTTGGTTAATCAGACCATTAAATACTAACAATTTTCTTCCCATATGTCTACTCACAAATTTCATTCCTGGACTAGACTAGCTCAGGATACATTATTACTGATAATTTCTGAGTGCCAACAATTTTCTATTCTTGTGGGATCTTTTTTCGTCTGAAATTTTTTATTCTTTATTTCATTGTTATTAGGAAGAAGAGAGGCTCTTCAGAGGAACTTTATCCCTTCCTTATTTATAGGCTATACTAACTTTGAAGACGTTACTTATAGAATAATTTAGAATTGACTTTAAATTCTTAAACATTTATAAGACGAAAAAAAACCTGGGTAACTTTCCAATAGACGATTAGCACCTTATAGTTAAGCCAATCAATAGTCTGTATTCTTTTTTAATTTATTTTGCTTTTTTTTCAGGAGTCGATCAATGTTACTGTTAAGGTCATAAATATTTAACAAATTATTAGAAAACTTATTAGTATTGATAACACATCACTCTAGTTAAGCGTGCTTGACCTTTCCATAGAATATTCAAGAAGCCTGCACTACTAAAAACCATGTCAAAAAACCAAAAGCAACAAAATATGAACAATTTATCAAAAGTGTAAAATTAAAAAAATTACTTAAAGGATGAAGAGCAGAGTAGTTATTGGAACTGATTAAATGAGATTATGCTGAAATTCTAAAATAAACGAATATGTAGACTAAGCCAAGCTCTTTGAAAACGAAATTTGACAAACTAACTACACAAAAGAAAGACAATTCTAAAGACAAGTTTTACTATGTACAATTTAAAATTTTGAACAGATCAAGGGAACAGAAGAGATAGAAATTAAGAGAGAGAGAGAGAAACAAGGTAAGTTACTAATTATCCAAAGCCTGGATATAATAATCAACTCTCCGGAATCAATTTTTTTAGTGCTATTTTTCATCTTAGATAACGCTCGATAGTACAATTGGTCCAATCAAAACTGACATGTGGCTGCTGAAAAACAGTTCTCTCGTTTTTGCAAGATTTGACACTTCTAAAATTTACAACACTTACTGCATCGACTTTTTGAAAACTGACGGTAAATCATCTAAGGTAAGAATTTTCTCATTTTTTCATTTTAATAGTCACCGTCAGACCTCTTATGGGTAAAGATGTCAAGAAAAATATTTTCCATTATTTTAGAACCTTGCCGGTGCAAACATGGTGAAAAAATTGCTTTCCCTAAGAAGATGGATGGATAAAGCATATTTCAAGCACAGTAACGGCCACACTTACTCTTTGTGGCCTAATCTGTGTCATTTACTTAGGTCTCTCCACACCTTAGAAGCACGTAAGGCAACAACAGCAGACCTTTAGTTCAGCCGATCTTGGGCCAGAGGCCAAAGCTTGTTCAGGGTAGTATGAGACTTGTTGCCTCTTTCTCCATGGACCAAACTAGCGTGTTGCGCTGTCTTCTCCTCCTTCGAAGACAGGGTAGGGTCCGATACCATAAATAGTACTGGAGGTGTCCTTCGTTTGTCACTCTATTGGTCCAGTGGATTTACGTCGACAATTGTGTTCGAAGCTAAACAATCCTTTTAAGCGTTTTTAAGCTTATATTTTTAAGTGCTATAGAAATATATTAGTAATGTTCAATATTGGAAAACGTAAAGGTGTAAGCTGTAAAGGTGTTGGTCACTCCTCTCAACTCCTGTTCTTTGCGCAAGAGTCCTTTCCTGGAAGAACTAGTAAATACAAAATACGTTCCTTGCCGTTGTGATTGCTGTAAATGTAAGTATATATATATATATATATATATATATATATATATATATATATATATATATATATATATATATATATATATATATATATAACTGTCAAAAAAAAAAAAAAAAAAAAAAAAAAAAAAAAAAAAAAAAAAACACAGACGACACACACACATAGAGACGACACACTCACAAAACATACTCTCTTTCAAAATAATAGATAATATATGTAAAAAATGAGCAAATGGCATAACTTACAGCCCTTGCCAATAGGAGTATTTGAAAAACGATCAAAAATTATAAAAACAAAACCGGTTTTCTTAACTGAAAGTGAAGAGCAACATTAAAGCTCAATACAAACAGAAATTGTTCAGACTCTAAAGTTTGACTCTTTGTTAATTTATATATATATATATATATATATATATATATATATATATATATATATATATATATATATATATATATATATATATATATATATTTATACATATATTTATAATATCTTTACATGTGAGTAATAATTGTGTATGTATTCATTCTGTTTCTCCAAAACGGCTCCGTATTTTTTCGGGAAAATTGGTATTATGGGATATTCTCGCATAAAAAAATAACCTAGATAGGTCAGAAGTCTGAGAAAAATCGTTAAGAGCCTTAATTTTGGTTTTTGCAAATGACGTCATTTACTGTGTTATTACATCATATGATGTCTTATATGATGTCATGCAAAGCATAAATAAGATTGTTTAGTTTCCAACGCAATATATATTTATATAATGTAAAGGCTGTTGAAAAGCCCAAAAATTGAAAATTTTCAGTTGCAGTTACTATAAATGGTGATTCTTTGGAACCGAAACCTGAACTATCAAACGTGATAAGTTGTGAAATTTAACAACCTGGACCATCAATCGCGACAACCCCAACTCGGAAAGCTATAGCAAAGGCGATTGCTAAATTGTCTGAAGTAATCAAAATCTAAAAACGTATCTAAAATGAAAATGAAGAGCAAAGACACAGGCGGTTGGAAGATATTTGGAAATGACAATTAGATCAAGTTCAAAATGAAAATGAAGGGCAAAGACACCCATGGTTAGAAGACATAGGAGTCCGAAAAAGTGGAGGGTTTCAAAAATGAAAATGAAGAGCAGCGTGTCAATGAAAATCAACCTGGACTGCGAGAATCAAAACGTATCAAAATTGAAAATGATAGCAATGATAATTGTTTTCGGGAATTTGACATGGATAAGGTCATCAATACCTACCATACCTTTGAAAATCAAAAATATGGACTGGATAAATCGTATATATATATATACACACACACACACACACTATATATATATATATATATATATATATATATATATATATATATATATATATATATATATATATATATATATATATATATATATATATATATATATATATATATATATATATATATATATATATATATATATATATATATATTCCTTTCCCCTTCTGAGAACTCATAATAATTTTTAAGACAAAATGGACTATTCGATGTTTCCAAGCAGATTTGTCATCTCCAAACTTTACTAAACATTACTTTAGCCCTATAAGGGCTAAAGTAATGTTATTTTGCCAAGAGAAAACGAAAGTCAGCCCAATAGCTTGTTACAATCAATTTCTTTTGTTAGCTAATAAGAGCTCTATAACTTTAAATATTGTATAGAATGAGCTCAGACATATTGGGTTTTGTGGCGTAAGTTTTATCGGGATAACATTCCTCTTCAAAATTTTCCATTTTATAGGCAAAGCTATAGCGTTGCCTATAGTATAGGCCATACGGCTCCAATGTTTTATTTTTTTTTTCCCCAGAGGCACTTCATATGGAAGGGGTCGTCGTATAAACTTCAAACGGGGCTCATTTGATTAGAAATCTTGAGTTTTAGTGCCCTTTTTAAGGGTCAAAAGTGATTGGAAGGCAAAAAACAACCCTTTCACGCCCGTCATTTCCCCAAACACATCCAATCAATATTTTGATATAGCCATTTTGTTCTACATAGTTTATATTCACATAGAAATTATGTTTTTGAGGAGTAAACTCCCCCCACATCCCTCAGGGCAGGGGTTGTAAGTTATGCACAGGGGGTATATAAGGTTTTCATAGAACGCTTTGTCGTAAAAACTTCAAAAAGGATTCATTCAGTTTCAAATTCAATGGGCTAGTGCCATTTTTAAAAGTTGAAAGTGATTGGAGGGCAATTAACCCCCCTCTTCAACTTTTCCCCAAACATATCCAATCAAAATTTTTTAGATTGTCATTTTGTTCAACGTAGTTAAAAATTCTGGAAATTAGGTCTTTGAGGATGACAATCCCCCCACAGTTCTCAGGGCAAGGGTTGTAAGTTATGCCCTGGGGGCATATAATGTTTTTATAGAAAATGCTGTCGTAGAAATTTCAAAAAGGGTCATTCGATTGGAAATTTAAATGGCTAGTGCCCTTTTTATTAGTCGAAAGTGATTGGAAGGCAACTAACACCCCTTCCACGCCCACTATTTCCCCAAACATATTCAACCGAAATTTTGAGATGGTCATTCTGTTCAACGTAGTTGAAAGTTCTGGAAATTATATATTTAAGCAGGACACTCCCCCCACATTCTTCAGGGCAAGGGTTATAAGGTATGCCCTGGGCGCATATATGGTTCTTACGGAAGGAAAGCTCGTATAAGCTTCATAGAGGGCTCATTTGATTGGAAATTGAAAGTTCTAATTTAATTTTTAAGCGTCAAAAGATATCGGAGGGTAATCGGCCCCCCACGCCCTTTTTCCCAAATGTATCCGATAAAAATCTTAAGATAGCTATTTTGTTAAAAATAGTTCAAAGATCATATAACAAAACTCCGGTGTCAACACAACCCCCCAGGGCCCGGGGGCAGGCGTTGTTAGTTATGTCCTGGAGGCATAGATGGTTTATATGAACGGGATACTTGTATAAACTTCAAAGAGGGTTCAATTGATTGGAAAATTGAAAGTTCTACTTCACTTTTTAAGAGTCAAAAGAGATTGGAGGGTACCAAGCCCCCCCCCCACGCCCTTTTTTCCTTAAGCCCATCCGATAAAAACTTTGAGATAGACATTTTTAACAATAGTTCAAAGACCATATAACGAAAACTCAGGGGTTGATACAGCCCCCTAGGGCCCGAGGGCAGGCCTTGTAGGTTATTCTCTGATGGAATATATGGTTCTTATAAAAGGGATGCTCGTAAAGACTTCCGAGAGGGCTCATTTGATTGGATATTGAAAGTTCTTGTTCAGTTTTTGAGAGTCAAAAGAGATTGGAGGGCAACTAACCCCCCCCCCCTCCCACACCCCTTTTTTACCAAATGCATCCGATTAAAATTTGAGATAGCCATTAAGTAAAAAATTGTTCAAAAGTCAGATAACAAAAACTCAGGTTTTGACACAACCCCCCAGAGCTAGGGGGCGGGCGTTGTAAGTTATGCCCTGGGGCATATATGGTTCTTATGAAAGGGATATTTGTAAAGACTTCAGAGAGGGCTCATTTGATTGGAAATTGAAAGTTCAAACTCACTGTTTAATAGTCAAAACAAAGCTGAGGGCCACTAGCCCCCTCCGCCTTCTTTTTCCTAACGCATCTGATGAAAATTTTGAGATAGAAATTTTGTTAAAAATTGCTCAAAGGTTGGATAAGGAAAATTCCGGTGTCAATACAACCCCCCAGGGCCCGGGAGAAGGCGTTCTAAGTTATGCCTTAAAGGCATGTAGGGTTCTTATGAAAGGGATGCTCGTATAAATTTCATAGAGGGATCATTTGATTGGAAATTGAAAGTTCTAATTCACTTTTTAAGAGTTAAAAAATTTAAGGGCAACTAGGCCCCCCTATGTCCTTTTTTCTCAAACCCATCCGATACAAATTTTGGGATAGCCATTTTTTGAAAATTTTTCAAAAATTAGATAAAAAAACTTCAGTGTAAACACAGTCCCACAGGGCCCGGAGGTAGGCATTGTAAGTGATGTCCTGGGGGCGTGTATGGCTCTTATGAAGGGGTGCTCATATAAACTTCAGAGAGGGCTCATTTGATTGGAAATTGAAAGTTCTAATTCACTTTTTAAGCTTCAAAAGACATCTAAGGGCAACTAGCACACATCCCCCCATACACTCTTTTTTCCCCAAGCCCATCCGATAAAATTCTTAAAATAGCAATTTTATTAAAAATAGTTCAAAAGTCAGATATGAGAAATTCCTATGTCGACACAACCCCCAGGGCCCGGAGGCCGGTATTGTAAGTAATGCTCTAGGAGTATATATAGTTCCTATGGAAGGGATGCCCACATAAGATTCGGAGAGGGCTCATTTGATTGAAAATTAAAAGTTCTTGTTCACTTTTTAAGAGTCAACAGAGATCAGAGGGGAACTAGCCTCTCCCCCTCTCCACGCCCTAAATGTATGATAAAAATTTTGAGATGGATATTTTGTTCAAATTAGTTTGAAGTTCAGATAACAAAAACTCCGGTGTCGACACAGCTTTCCAGGGCCCGAGGATAGGCGTTGTAAGTTATGCCCTGGGGACATATATGTTTGTTATGGTAGGAATGATCGTATAAACTTCATAGAGGGCTCATTTGGTTGGAAATCGAAAGTTGTAATTCACTTTTTAAGAGTCAAAAGTGATCTGCGGGCTGCTAGCCTCCCCCCACACTAGAATTGTTTTCCAAAAGGAACTTCATGTAGAAGTGGTCGTCTTATAAGCTTCAAAGGGGGCTCATTCGATTGAAAATCGAGAGTTTTAGTGCCATTTTTAAGAGTGAAAAGTGATTAGAGGGCAACAAACTCAACCGCTCCCCCCAAGCCGTCTTTACCCAAATACATCTGATAAAAAATTTGAGGTAGCCATTTTGTGAAAAACAGTTCAAATATCATAAAACAAAAACTCCTTTACGTTTTGCCATTTCGTTAAAAATAGTTCAAAGGTCAGATAAGAAAAACTCCTGTGTGAACGCAACCCCCCAGGGCCCAAGGCAGGCGTTGTAAATATTGCTCTGGGGGCATATATGGTTCTTATAGAGGGTTTGCTCTTATAAACTTCGGAGAGGGCTCATTTGATTGGAAATTACATGTCTTAAAATGACATTAAATATGCTTGCGGCTGTACCAGTGGTACTCTATGGCTGCTCATCAAATCTACGTGGCTGTCTCTATAATATTCTATGGCTGCTCATCGCCACTACATAGTTTATTGTATGTATTACATCAGTAATTTTCGTACATTGGAAGGATAACCATTTGTATAATATTTTTAAAAAGGGGAAGATGAATTATTCGAAGAAAGTGTGTACACACGATAAAATCATCATTGCATGGAATGTTGACAAAGACCAATATTTGAACTACGAAACAAGCACTTGCGGTAATACTATTAGAAACTTATGCGTGCGTTGTCATGACAAGGAGAGTTTAGATTTCTGTGGACTACCGAAACGATTCAACATTACTCATTGTGGATATGCGAGAGAGAGATCTCAAGAGATGATAGTGCTCAAAGAGAATTCCAACATAAAAATAATAGTTGATGAAGATGGGTATCTTTTTGCTAATGTTTCTGGTAACACGGTACCTGTTGATCGATCCTAGTGCCATTGCTCTGGTATCAATATTCAAATGAAAGCAAATGGGAAAAGAAAGGCCAACTGCTGCACTTATGTCATAAATCATATCTTGTCTACGTGCCAGAGCTGTTACCTGTGTAAAGAATAGACAGTGAAATCGCTGGCAAACTATAAAGGGCATTGACAGACGATATCACTAATAAATATAAAGATATATTAATGGAAAATAAAGCGCAAGTGAACATTATTACTACTATTAATCATATAGTCAATGAACGCAATATTACCAAAGATGAAATGCATATTGAACCTGTAGATGACACCTCAGTAAAAATAGTGTATGACACAAAACGGATTAATGATTATTCTACTGGTTACGAACAAAGAGAAGAGAAGAGCTACAGTATCAAGAGAGAACATGATGAATTACTTTATGGGACAGATTCAAAGTTTCCAAAGTTGTTTAATGATATTAATAATGTATAATAATGTATGTAATATATTTATATATTAATAAAACAGATGTCATTATTTCAATAAATATATTTTATGCATTACTTTGTTGGTTTTAGGAAAATATTGGTAAGGTCTTAGTAAAGTTGGTTTCAATAAATCTGGTTTTGCATAGACTGTTTTCAGAGGCCTATTTTGCATCCTAAAAAATCAGAAACTGTTTTTGCAAAAGTCAGAGATGTGAGAAAAGGAATTTTCAGAGACATAGATACTACTAGCAGACTCATAAGTCTATTAATTGACGACTGAGCATAAAAATTTAAACAATTTCAATCAAACAAACGATAATATTTAAAGAAAAAGAAGACATTTTACTGAAATCTATTGAAACCGAGATCTCAGAAGCTCATTATATTATTTTCTATTATTATTAAACAGTTTCAATAAGAAAACGAGAATGTTCAAAGAAAAAAGAAGACATTTAACTACATTCTACTGGAACCTAGATCTCGGAAGGTCATTATCTTATTTTTAATATTATTTAACAAGTTCAGTCAAATAAAGGAGAATATTCAAAGAAAAAGAAGACATTTAACTGAAATCTACTGAAGCCTAGATCTCGGAAGCTCATTATGTTATTTTTTATTATTGTTAGAAATTTGAATCAAATAAACGAGAATATTCAAAGAAAAAGAAGACATTTAACTGAAACCTAGATCTGGGAAGGTCATTATGGTATTTTTTATTATTATTATTAAACAATTTTAATCAAATAAACGAGAAAAATTAAAGAAAAAGAAGACATTTAACTGAAACCTAGATCTCGGAAGGTCATTATGTTATTTTCTATTATTATTAGACAATTTTAATCAAATAAACGAGAATAATCAAAGAAATAGAAGGCATTTGACTGATATCTACCGAAACCTAGATCTCGGAAGCTCATTACGTTATTTTTATTAAACAATTCCAATTAAACAAACGAGAATACTCAAAGAAAAAGACAACATTTAACTGAAATCCACTGAAACCTAGATCTCGGAAGCTTATTATGTTATTTCTCATTATCATTAAACAATTTCAATCAAATAAACAAGAATAATCAAAGAAAATGAAGACATTTAACTGAAATCTACTGGGACCTAGATCTCGGAAGGCCATTATGTTATTTTTTATTATTATTAAACAATTTCAATCAAATAAGCAAGAATATTCAAATAAAAAGAAGACATTTAACTGAAATCTCCTTAAACCTTGATCTAGGAAGGTCACTATGCTATTTTTTATTATTACTATTAACCAATTTCAATCAAATAAACGAGAATATTCAAAGAAAATGTAGAAACTTAACTGAAATCTACTGAAACCTAGATATCAGAATCTCATTATGTTATTTTTTATTATTATTAAATAATTTCAATCATATAGACAGAATATTCGAAAGAAAAACTAGACATTTAACAGAAATCTACAGAAATCTAGATCTCGGAGGGTCATTATTTTATTTTTATTATTATTAAACAATTTCAATAAAATAAACGAGAATATTCAAAGAAAAAGAAGACATTTAACTGAAATCTGCTGAAACCTAGATCTCGGATGCTCATTATATTATTTTTTATTATCATTAAACAATTTCAATCAAATAAACAAGAATATTCAAAGATCTCAGAAGCTCATTATGCTATTTTCTATTATCATTAAACAAATTCAATCAAATAAACAAGAATATTCAAAGAAAAATAAGACATTTAACTGAAATCTACTGAAAACTAGATCTCGGAAGCTAAATATGTTATTTTTTTTATTATTAAACAATTTCAATCAAATAAACGAGAATATTCAAAGAAAAGGAATACATTTAACTGAAATCTCCTGAAACCTAGATCTCGGAAGGTTACTGTGTTATTTTTTATTATTATTACCCAACGAGAATATTCAAAGAAAAAGAAGACATTTAAGTAAAATTCACTGAATGCTATATCTCGGAAGGTAATTATTTTATTTTTTATTATAATTAAATAATATCAATCAAATAAACGAGAATATTCAAAGAAAAAGAAGACATTTAACTGAAATCTACTGCAGCGTAGATCTCGCAAGCTCATTATGTTATTTTTAGTTATCATTAAACAATTTCAATCAAATAAACGAAAATAATAGAAGAAAAAGAAGACATTTAACTGAAATCTACTGAAACCTAGATCTCAGAAGGTCATTATGTTATTTTTTATTATTATTAACAAATTTCGATCAAATAAACGAGAATAGTTAAAGAAAAAGAAAGACATTTAACTGAAATCTCCTGAAACCTTGATCTCGGAAGGGCACTATGTTATTTTTTATTATTATTATTATTATTAACCAATTTCAATCATTTAAACGAGAATATTTAAAGAAAAAGAAGACATTTAACCAAAATCTAATGAAACCTAGATCTCGGAAGCTCATTATATTTTTTTTATTATTATTAAACAATTTCAATCAAATAACGGAGAATATTCAAAGAAAAAGAAGGCATTTAACTGAAATCCCCTGAAACTTAGATCTTGGAGGGTCATTATGTTATTTTTTATTATTATCCAATAATTTCAATCAAGTAAACGAAACTATTCAAAGAAAAAGAAGATATTTAACCGAAATCTACTGAAACCTAAATTTCGGAATCTCATTATCTTATTTTTATTATTATTAGAAAGTTTGAGTTAAATAAACGAGAATCTTCAAAGAAAAAGAAGGTACGTTTTATATTATTATTATTAAACCATGTCAACAAAAAAAACGAGAATATACAAAGAAAAGGAGACAATTAACTGAAATCTACTGAAAATTAGATCTCAGAAGCTCATTATTTTATTTTTATTATTATTAAACCATTTCAATCAAATAGACGAGAATATTCAAAGAAAAAGAAGACATTTAACTGAAATCAACTGAAACCTAGATCTCGAAAGCTCATTATGTTTTATTATTATTATTATTATTAAACAATTTCAATCGAATAAACGAGAATATTCAATGAAACAGAAGACATTTACCTGAAATTTACAGAAACCTAGATCACGGAAAGTAATTGTGTTATTTTCTTATTCTTATTAAACAATTCTATATCATTCTCATTTTGCATTTTGAAAATATTGAATGTGAATTTTTTTGGTTTAAAGCATATTTCATGTCATTCTAAGACAGGCAAAAAAATAAAACAAATTCTGTTAAAAAAATAAAAATAAAAATTAAAAAAAATAATAAAAAACTTAAAAAAGTATAAAAATGTAGGGGGTGGTCAAAAGGCTGGGGGTGAGCCTTGAAGGTTGGGAGAGGGGACCCTTGGAGGTTGAGGTAATTGGTGGTTATGGTCGTTGGTGGTTGCGGTTCTTAATGGTTCAAATCCATAACCATCTGACTTCTTGATTTCTAAGGACTTCTAAGGATTGTTCCGAATTTCTATATTAAAATTCTTTTCTTGGCATTTATATCCTTATTAGCATACTCCATTCCTAAAGAATATTTTACATTGCCCACACTCCTCATTATGTACTTGTGTATTATAGCGACCACAGCCTTGAAGTGAAAGCTAGGTCAAGTCACGTGATGTTTTCTTGGGAACTATGACTTTATTAGTTTCAACTTTTTAGCAAACTCTGATGCTAAAGAATATTTATATTGCCCACACTCCTCAATTGGTACTTGTGTATTATACAGAACACAGCCAAGAAGTAAAGTTAGGTCAAGTCACAAGATTGCCTCTTTTTTTGGGAACTACGGCTTTATTAGTTTCAACTTTTTAGTAATCTCCATTGCTAAGGAATATTTTATATCGCCCACACTCCCCAATTGGTACTTGTGTGTTATACAGACCACAACCGATAAGTGAAAGCTAGGTCAAGTCACAAGATCGCGTTTTCACCATTAACCGTTTTCAAAGACTGATACACATCACGGTATTCTAATCAAATAGCGACGAAGACCACACTGCCTTTCCATAATAAACAAATAAGTAGAACAACAGGGAAATTTTTATACAAGACAGTGGAACGCAACTTTAAATGAATATTTCGACCCTATATCCAAGGGCCGTCCTCAACAAAACAGAACGAAGAGAATAAAAACTATATGAAAGAAACTTACATTAAAATTCACTCATCAAAACTAAAATGGTTTTTTAAAAAAAGTTTTAAAACAGCCCTAATATCATTACTTCAAGGAAGTTCAACCAGGACTGGTACTCCAAACGAAATGGACAGAGAACAATTCATTCAGATGGAATTAAAATACTTGCAGACAACATTTTAAAGCTAATCTCGCCTTCTTGGCAGCTAAACTAGATGGTCTATTCGTAATAGGTTGACTGGAGTTATTTACTGGTTTTTTAATATAATTAGTTAAATCGTGTTTAATTAGATTTGTGTATAGGGCATTAAGTGAATATTCCCCCAAATCTCTATTTAAAGAAATATTACTATTTATTTTGATTGTAATTTCAATTGCCTCACGAACAACCTGTTTTATGCCTAAATCATTGCTAAAACAGGTTGTTCGTGAGGCAATTGAAATTAAAATCAAAATAAATAGTAAAAATTTCTTTAAATAGAGATTTGGGGGAATATTCACTTAATGCCCTATACACAAAACTAATTAAAAATGATTTAACTAATTATATTAAAAAACCAGTAAATAACTCCATTCAACCTATTACGAATAGACCATCTAGGTTAGCTGCCAAGAAGGTGAGATTAGCTTTAAAATCTTGTCGGTAAGTATTTTAATTCCATCTGAATGAATTGTTCTCTGTCCATTTCGTTTGGAGTACCAGTCTTGGCTGAACTTCCTTGAAGTAATGATATTAGGGCTGTTTTAAAACATTTTTTAAAAAACCTTTTAGTTTTAATGAGTGAATTTTAATGTAAGTTTCTTTCATATTGTTTTTATTCTCTTCGTTCTGTTTTGCTGAGGACGGCCCTTGGATATAGGGTCGAAATATTCATTTAAAGTTGCGTTCCACTGTCTTATATAAAAATTTCCCTGTTGTTCTACTTATTTGTTTATTGGTATTCTAATCATATTCTAACATTTATGTCGCGTTGCATAATACTTACCAACCCCTCAGACTTACCTTAAGTGATAAGCAATTTAACCCTTTTTACCTCTTTCATACAATCCAATTAAAAATAACAATATTATTGAGCTCTGTTACATCCCATTATTCAAATCTTTAGTGAAGACCATTCAGACCAGGATTATGCAAATGAGATACCTTCTTAATACCTGTAATAATGTATGCGATACCGGACGAGATCTGAGGTACCTTTAAGCTACAGGTTATTAACCTATTTGACAACTTTTGACTCAGAAGCCGAGCTAGGTTGGCCCGGAGAGCAGTCCAGTAGGTCTTGTCCTTGTGAAAGTACTAAATGCTCTACTACTTTCTTGACAACGTATATGACCATAGTGTGTTTCAACTTATTTAAATAGAGTTACATTATTGCCCAATATAGTCGCCGCAATATCCTTAGGATTACTAGTTGTAGTAGTAGCATCAGTAAAAAATGTAGTCGTAGTAAGAACAGAGTTCATAATAGTAGCCTCTATTTTAGCAACGTAAGTAGTAGCTTCGTTAATAGTAAAAGTAGCAGTAGTTGAACATATGGAAGCTATATCATCATGATGATCATAGTCATTTTTGGTTAATTCTGCATTCCTCACAACGAGTGTTGCAATTTTTAGTTTAACACACAAAACTGCTCCAAAGACATTGCTGCTATACCCTTTTGACAACCTGCGTACAGAAGACAGGTTGTCATCCGTACAACAAAAATATTTTCTGAAAATTTCACCTTCATACCTTCATAGGATGTGGATTTTGAGCTACCCAGAAAACACTGTGTGTATTGATTTGATGCTGCTTCTACGGTTACTCTAACTAACGATACTAATGGCATTCAGTTGAAACCTTTAGGAATGTTTAGGAGGAGTTTCAATTAAACGAAAAACCTTTATGTATGAAGGTGGTAAAAGGGCATATAAGCACTATAGGGCATATAAGGACAAAAGCACCGATGCTCTATCATAGGCAGTAATATCATTGATATTTTAAAGGAGCTAATTTGATAGAAAATTAAAAGTTCTAGTGCCCTCTTAAGAGTAAAAAATGATTGGAGGGCAATCATTCCTCCTCTTTAGCTCATAATTTTTCGGACACTTCTAATCAAAATTTTAAGACAATCTTTTTGTTTAGAATAGCTGAATTGTCTTGTAACTATATCTCTATGGTTATTGGGTAGGTCAACCCCGCACAGTTATGTAATTTGCCCATTATGATTAAAAACTAAATGTTGCTTTAAAATTAAATCAAAACACACTGTTCTTATGCTGGCTGCCAATAAAAACAAGTCAACTGAGGATATCAAGTTCAAATTTTCGGGGCGATATTACTACTTCTGCTCTTAAAATTTTACTAAATCAAATAAGTGTAATTGTATTTAGCCTCTGAAAGAGCATCTAGATATAATTTTTTGGGAATGTTATTAACTTTTATTAATCAGGTTAACTAGAGGATGCATATGACTAAATTAAACACTACTATTTATGTCATCATTTTCAGAAGAGTTTATGTTGTTAAAAATTGCTGATAAAGGTTCTGCAGCATATAGATAGCAGGCTACACTATAAATTCTTAAAGGAAAACCCCCTATGCTTTCTAAAATCTATAATATAATTCGTAATTTACTGAAAAAATTCTTTGAAATTTTTGGCTTTTAGAAAGCATAGGGGTTTTGCACCCTACTCACATTAATTTCTGCTCGTTTTGAGATTGACTCTGTTGTTTATTAATTTCTGTTCGTTTTTGGTTTCATTTATTTATTACCACTGAAATGTGGTAGATGTATTCTTGGTAGATCGTTTTGATTCTGTTTTTGTTCATTTTTGTTTAATGGAACTCTTTACTTTTTTTTAAATACTCATTTTGTGGATTTTTTTTTAATTAGCTCGGAAATGTTGATTTTCTGGCTTAAGTTTCATCAGGATAACATTCCTGATAAAAAAAAAAACACAAATACACTTACGGCAAAAACCTTTGTTTAGGTACATTTGGAATTCAAGAAATTTTCAAATTTGGAATGAGCATAAAGAGCAGATTCCGTAGATGCATATATGTGTTATCAAGTTTCTGATCTTTAGCGTTTCAATTCTCATCAACAAGATTCCATCTTTACTTACCAGTCGTTAGCATGGCTTTGCTGGTAATATAGATATGTAACCTAGGGCGAGAAGGGTGGAAGATCATGTCGTTGTCTAAAATATCATTTTTTCAAACAGTTTCTACATTTTTCCAATTTTTGGCTGGATTTTTGGTAACCCGAATATAAATAAAAATAATTACCTATTACACTATCACACGCAAATGGGTACGAATTAAAACGAAACTTGAACCGCAATGAAGTCATCAAGTGCCCAACTATGTTTGTTTCATTGTGAATGGCAAATGCTATCGACCAGATTCATGATAAGGGAGAGATAGCCCTTCAAAAATCCATTAAATATAAGAGCTTAGAATTTAAAAATTCGGATAAAAATTTATAAAATTGATTTATAGGTAATTGCCCTGGTCTGTGCCACAGAAGATATGTCCAAATCTGCCCCACGAGGTCACCATGAAACACTCGCTGTTGTACTTGTAATATCTTCATTATTTTACGGTATCACTATCATCGTTCATCTTCTTCTCCCTGAGCTGAGAAACCTTCATGGATATACAGTTATGTTCCAGTCTTTATGTTTAATGGTCCAATTCATCATAATGTCCCAACTTAAGCTTGATGAAACCAGTACGGGTTCTTGTACAAAATCAGGTAAATGTCTTTTGAAATAATAACTGTATCTTCAGTTTCTAGCACATAATTTTAACTTGTAAATAACATAATTTAGTAACAGTATTAAGAATTCACCAGGGCACATGAGAATTCCTGAGTAAAGGGAGGAGGGAGTAGAACTATTCAAATAAAGGTAGCCCACCCATGATAAAATTTCAAATATTAATCCTAAAATGGTGGCCCAAAAAAATTAACTTTTTCTTGTTTAAAAATATACCAATAAGAGCAGTTCGTAATAATAATAATTTATTTTTGACCCACTAACAATTATAAAAAAGTGGAGTAACAAAAGAAAATAAAAGTAAAGACATACAAAAACAAAACACATGCAAAACAATATCAATATAAAAACTACAAATACAAATCAAAACAATCGCACAAGAGGATGAAAAGGACCCAACCTCTTGCAGGCCTCATCTTTTAACTTGGAGTCCAACTTGTTATATGACGTCAATATATCAGTTGCATTAAACATTCGAATAATCTTACGGTTTCTATACCAACGAGGCAAATACAAAAGATATTTACAATAGCGGAAATACAAAACTCTAATATCCTGAATATCATTATTATTAAAAAATGGGCGCAAACCTGATAGAAAAAGAATGGAATGGTCACAATACGTAGAATAGAGTTTAGCCAATGCCTTACGAGAATGTCAGCCACGATTTGGAACAATTTTAGCATAACCTGTTTTAAGCTTATTCTTAATATCTGCAAGTGCACTAGCACGGATAGCTGAAATAGAAGAGCAGATACTAATCCCGAGCCAGAGCGACGCAGGAGCCAGCTTAAGTGAAAAAAAAACTACAACAAAAATCACTACTTGGGTTTTTAGCATTGAAAACTAAATATTCACATTTTTCAGCATTAAGCACGATGCCAATTTTTTCCAAAAGCTTAGAAACCAACTGGGTACACTTAGCTAGGGTGAATTTTGAACGGCTAATAAGTAATAAATCATCTGCATAAGCAATATAAGATAAACTAGTTAGACCCGTAAAACACGACGGAAAAATACGAGAAAGCACAGGGTATAAACAAGCATTAAAAAGGTATGATGACAGAACCCCTCCCCGCCAAAGTCCAGACCGAATTGGAATATTACCAAAAAAGATCTCTCCTGACCGAAGTCGAACATATGAATTTGCATACCAAAAACGAAGGATACATATAACAGATGAATTCACCCCAAGCTGGGTAAGAGAATACCATAGTTGGCTGTGACAAACCGAATCAAAAGCTTTTGAAATATCTAACGCACATAAATGAACTTCAGATCCATCTTTTTGTGCTTGAATTAAAAAAGAAGTAAGAATTCGATGCGCATGTTGGCATCCAATATTTAGTTTAAACCCAAATTGATTGGACACATAATCAACTTTTGGAAGAATTTCAGGAAGCAGGACATATTCAAAAACTTTGCTCAGCGAACAGGCTACCGTAATAGGTCTATATGATGCGCAATTAGTCGGATCTTTCCCACGTTTAAGAATTGAAGTGACACTCCCGTACAAAAAAGAATCAGGGACCAAAGACGTACATAGACAAATTTGAAATAATAACTGCAAATGATAAATCAATTCTTTCGAATCAATATGAAGGTTAAAAACACTAATACCATCAATATCACAGGATTTAGATTTTAAATTCTTAACACAATGAATCACACGGTCAGCAGAAACGGGAGGTACATGGCCTTGGTAAATTTTCGCAGGTAATACATAAGAACAGAGGTTAACAAATTGAGAGTGAACCGCATAATTCATAACATTAAAAATCTTATTATAATGATTAATCCAAGAGGTATTAGGGATCCGATTGGTATTAGGAGGTGAATCAAATTTCGCAACATTAATCACTTGTTTCCTCTGACTAGAGGTCTTCGAAAATTCTACACCATTGTACCTTAATTTGTGAAGATAACATTTAAACTCCAACTTCGTTTTCTGTTTAATGTCAAAAAGGTGACCCCTTAAAGGGCGATCGCACGCTATCCAAATTCTAAGCCACAATTTTGCATGATTTTTCGCAATTTTTAAATCAGGGTCAGATTTCCATATCGAACCTCTAGTCTTAAGCTTAAAACGACAAAGCGGGACAGCTACTTCTTCAGCTTTTTTCAGGCAGGAAACAATCTGGCTGTAATATATATTAAGCTGAACTCTAGCTTGTGGGGATATAACGCTGGTACAGAGTAAATTAAATGAAACTTTAACTGTAGACAGAATAAGAGCAAGGGTAGATAGATATAGAGGCCAGTCCGCTTTATTCCAGTCTCTTTTGATTATCCACTTTTTGTAATTAGCACATAAGTTCTGTTCAGCCCGAGTCGGATTGATGGTGACAGTGGCTGAAAGGGGCAGATGGTCATAATCACGTTCATCCTGGTCAATGTGAATATCACTAATAGAAATACCAGAAGAAACAACACAGTGATCAATATCAGACAATGAACCGCTATTATGTATGTATGAATGGGATGCATCTTTATCCAAAACCCGATAGCCATTAGGTAGCGAATCCAAAAATAAATCAGTTCGTGTTGAGGTAGAGTTTATATCACAGTTCATATCGCCTAAAAGGATCCAATCCAATCCATTACTCTCAACTAATAAGAAGGGTCTTTAGCGAAGCACATGGTTTAGTGTTCTTGGTTAGAGAGGGAAATTATCTTTGGTCGCATGGGAGGTATACATTAATAGGAACTAGGTTAGCAAGACGGATTGCAATGAAATAATCACAGTCACGATAACACACAGGGGATATCGGGAGTAGTTTATGTTTTAATAGGCAGGCCAGCCCGCCTGAAGGTCTCCCAGAAGTTTTTCGGGCACTTCTAGCAAAAATCAAGTGTTCTTTACTCCTGCGAAGGGAGTTCAAACTGAACAAGGGCAAAAGATGTTCTTGCAGAAACAAAAAGGTTAAAATTAGATAGTTTCTGGTTCAAAGAATCATCCTTATCCTTTGTTCCATTTATGTTGAATGAGCATATAGAAAATTTAATTTTAATAGTCATTTTCTTAGCTGACTAGAATGTTTTACTACAGCATTACGAAGGATTCGGCATTTTAGAGAAAATGAAACATGATTGCCATGACAATTAGCACATTTAGGGGTAGCCTGGCACGGGGAACCGCGCGACGATTCATGCTCTTCTGCACAGCGGGAGCAACGTTTAGGGTTATTACCAGACGATTTCAAGAGATTAGGCACTTGATAATTATAGGAGCACTTCGGTTGACACTAGAACTCGTGAACACAGACAATCTCCTAGCCAACTTTTACACCAAGCTTCACTGCATCAACTAGAGCAATTGCATTTTCAAAAAACACTTTAGAAGCAAAAGAATTGCCAATTCGTTTTGCATCCTTAATATTGCCACAGCCAATTAGCATGCTCATGTCAAAGACATTTGATAAACCTTTCACAATACCTATATATTTTGTTTCATTTATTTTGACGTCATAGTTGCTCATAATAGAGGGAACAGAATCGCAAAAGTCTTTAGCAACAGTCTGATCAATCCACACCACCAATTTATTGCTTGAGGGCTTTATGCTATGAATACAATTATGACCAGGTATAAAGTCAATCACTTCACGGCGTTTTACAGGATAATTAAGCTGAGATAGAACTTTTGAAATGACAATAATGGCCTGATCATCAGCGATTGGCTGGGGCCTGGGGTCACTAAGAGGAGGGAATGTTAGATCATAAGACACAATTTTCTCACGGATTTGCTTGAGTTCGGAGTCAATGTTTAGAAGCCTTGATGCGAGGCTTGAATATGCAACGGCTGGAATGACAGGAACCTCGGTAGGCAAAATAATCACGTAAGTAGGCAAAATAAAATCATCAGACTCGCATTTCAGAAAGGTCTCAATTATATTTTTTATGTGACGGTAATTAGCTAGATCACCTTGCCGTCGAGGCACACGTTCGCCCACGAACACTCGAGACCATAGGTCAGTTTTAGCTATCATAAAAGACTTTTCATCCAAAAAGTCACCCGCATGTTTGGCAATAATTTCATTATCCACTCCTTCATGAAAATTCGACTGCACAAAGTTTAGCAGCGCAGAATGTACAAACTCCATCTTAATCATAAATATGTTCAATTTACATCACATTCATCCATTTTAGTAGTAAATAAATTCAAGTCTAAACTAGTTACAATGCCAAAAACCGACGCCAATATAAACTCAATCCAATCAAGCAGGCAGTGACGTCACAGCTTTGTAGTCCGAGAAATTGTTTTCAAGGTCACTGAATTAATGAGATTTCCTTTATTGGATGAAAGTCACTGAATTAATCACAGATAGACTGGTTATAAAAAAGTCTCATGGGAATTTGGTTGGGAATAATCCACACTATAAAATAGCTAAATAATCCAAGTTCAAATTCAAGGTTGATTATGAAAAGTCCATGGGGAATCACAATTGAGTCTTACTGTATAATGAGACTATATCCAGACTACATCTAACAGAGGTGTTCACAGTATGAACTCTCAATAAAGACTGATGGAAATTAGAGTTCAAGTTCATTTATCAGAAGAAATTCAATAAAAACTAAATTCCAAAAAAATCCCTGTGGTATTATTGGCCTGGATTGCATCTTTGAGGTGGACTATCTCTTCTCTAGCAACCAAGAATTGGTCTGTCAACTGTCTTTTAAATTAAAAATTGTCTTCTTAATTTTTTGAAGACTGTTTTAACTTGGAAATAAAATGTCCGAATAATACTTCTTAGAACCTACTATTACATTCAGAAATTGTTGAACGACAGGGAGACGAAGTTATTTAGATAATTATAAAAAAAAACACTCCGGATCCAGGTAAAATCAGAAAAAGTGGCTGTGAAATGAACTTTCTTTAGATTTTAAAAACATGTTGAAGTTTCAAGTTTGAAGTTTCTTTATTATTAAGAAATCAATCAGCAACTACATTAAAAAAAACAACAACAAAAAACATAGCAGATTTTAGTGGTCCAGTTTGTATCGTAAGAGTGGGCTATCCCTTCTCAAATAGATTATTATTGATTAGGTAGTTTTCTTTCAAAAAATAAGATCAAATGTTTGACCTGTAGGCCATGAATTGGTTCAGAGGATTTCGATTTGGCAACCCAGTAGAAGGAATAAGATTAAAGGTAAATATAGATAAGAAATAATATATTTATTGCTTAGAATATATAAAAAAAAACCTTGAAGAACTAATTGGAAACAACAGTGATGACAGTAGTCAAATATGGCTTTGAAGCATAGGCGCTCCGAAAAATGGACGAAAAGTTGCTAGATTTTTTCCAGAGAAAATGCCTACGGATTGTTTTGGGTACTCGGCTGACTGGCCGTATTTCAAACAGTAGATTGTACGACAAGTTTGGTCCAATCCCGCTTTCTAGGGCTTTCATGAGAGAAAGATTGAGATGGTTTGGGCACGTTGTGATGATAAAGGATAGCATATTGCCAAAGATTGTCCTTTTCGGCCAACCTTCTAGGGCTAAATGGAGAGCAGGTCGTCTGCGATGGGGGTGAAAGGATGTCGTGAAGCGAGATTTAAGGGAAATGGAAACTTCCTGGGAAGATGTAAAGAGGGAGGCTTAGAATAGATGAGGAGGGAGGAGGTGGTTGCGTAGCTGTGTTGGCCTCAGGCGGCTTGGTTCTGCGGTAAGTTCTTAGTAGTAGTAGTAGTGAAGGAACAATAAAAGCAAAAATGGATCACGAAGCGCAAAAACGTGAAATTTGGCAGCGTCAAGTATGACAAAAACGACATTAAAAATAACTATACAAATATATGTCTGAAAAACAAAATATTATTAGCCAAAATGAATCAAATTCTATTTTGAGTATAAAAAACAGGTTAAGAAAAATCCAATGTAGCAAAGCAAATCTGTTTAGCTTATACAACTAAATATAGTTTCCATCAACTTATATTAAAATAGTACTTTGTTTGGGTTTGTAGCGGTCTGCTGACTTATCTTAACAACAACAATTCCATTGAGATTTTCAATTACTCACAACTTCTCTTTTTTCTCACAGGTGGCATGTAATTTTAAATTTTAAGATTCAGCAGCGTTTTTTTCCCTATATGGCAGAAAACATTAAAATGTGCTATGAAAATAAAAAAATTAGAACATTTTTTGGGTCGTATTCACGCACATTTCAAATTTTATCAAAAAGAGTGCCTAGGAAATGACTAAGGAATTAGTACTTAATATATTTACGTAATTTTAGTGCCTTCTACTAGAAGCTCTACTATTGAGAAAGCAAAGAGCTAAGAATCATTTAAAATACTTCATTTTCATCTTTTTTTAGGTGTTGTAATTGCCGTGATAGGATACTACTTATTTGAAGCAGCATTCGTATGGCTGGCATTAATGGGCTTTGATGTATACATAGCTTTAAGGTAAATAACATTTTAGCTACTGTCAATAAGCTACGAGACAAAATTTCTTATTAATATTTTTTTTTCAATTTAATAATATAAATTACCTAAAGTCCTCCTTTAATAATACAAATTACCTTAAATCCTCCTTTAATAATATAAATTACCTTAAATCCTCCTTTAATAATATAAATTACCTTAAATCATCCTTTAATAATATAAATTACCATAAATCCTCCTTTAATAATATAAATTACCTTAAATCCTCCTCTACCGCCACAGCCATCCATGGAATATAAAAAATGCCGCCAGTCTCTCAGCATGTGTACCCTTATTCAAAGACCTTGCCAATGGGGTTGGATCGTTACGTGAATGTTAGACACAAGTCCCGTTGATAGATGCAACGCGAGGTCTTCCTTGGTCTACCTCAACTGCGGATTCTCTGAGGTTGCTCCTCTGAGATTTGTCTTATGATCCTATCGTCCTTCATATGAATGACGTGCCAAAGGCGTCAACGTAAAGCCCTGAATGTAAATTTGCTTAACTTTTTTCTTTAATAAAATATACTTTAATAAGAGGTTTATATTTATTTCTATCACTACATATTTATTTATTTGAAGACCCGTCACACAAAAGCAAGAACACGGAGCAGTAAAAGAAAACAAAATAATAAAACATTAAAGACAAGAATCAAACACTTCACTAAATACATCATAAGCAAATATACAAAAGAAACCAGAATAGAAAGAAGACTTCTATGCGAACGAGTATAAACAGAAACATTTACTTTATAATGTGGCCATAATCTTACCACTGCAGGATATGACTCCAGTCGTGTGACAGTTTAATGACTAAAATTCAAATTCAATAATCAAAACTCAATAATTAAAATTCATTAAATTAAATCATTAATTAAAATCATTAATAAGATTAAAATAAAAAAAAATCATTTATCATTAATAAAAATCATTATTTAAATTAAAATTAATTAAAAAAATAATGAAAAATAATTAATAAAAAATCATTAAAATAAAATAAAATTGAATAATTAAAATTCATTAAAATTCACTTGTTGAAATGGCAGTAGAGGGATCAGATATATCTCTTTTGCTCGAAATTTTTCTTGATTAATTGCAACCATGCCTACCTTTGGATATTCTATGCATTATAGTTTTGGCTTTTTTTTCTTGGTGGTGGACACAAGCCTATACCTTCGGTAGTATCAATAAAAGAAACAAATGGTGGTAAACATGGTCAACATGTCTCACGGTCATTTTGAAAACGTCGCCCACTATCAATATCGCCATTCTGGACTGATGTACTTGCTCACTGTCTGTGTATGTGTGCCAGGCATTAGAAACTGTGACAGAAACTCCAAAATAGCCAGAAGGATCAGGAAATGGTCCTTCATTGGGTAAAAGTAATAGCATGACACCCCTTTCAACTGCGCAGAGGTGTTTCCAGTGACATAAATTTATTGAAAGGTAAAGTTGTGTCAAAGCGTCACTGACAACCAATAAATACGACTCTTTCTCAAGTAAAATCAGATATTTACGCTACTGTTGGTTCAAATTTGAGACAAATGGGACAGTTATTTAGTTTTACAGATCTGGTGCCATTTTTTGGCTACTTTTGGTCCAAATAGCGATACTCGGGTGTAACGCAAATGAGAGTGGCAGACGACTTTTTCCATTTCGAAGTAGTTCTTCAAGTTTTTGGATTCTTATTTTACGAAAACAACTTTTAGCCAATTTTACTATTACATTTTTGGTTCTTTTCCGTTTTCTTCTTCTTTCCTTACTACTAACTTTAAAATGTATTTCAATCGTTTTTCGTGCTCATTTCGATCTCCCTTAGCTTTTCTCTTCTTTTTAGCAGATTATTAAAAAAAAAAACTTTACCACAGAAGAAGTTTTTCAAAGAAAAGAGCTACATTAAACCAAAAATAAGTGTAAAACGACCGTAAGTCACTACCAATAAATTAAAGAAACCCAAAACTAACAGAAATTACAATAGAAAATCAAGTCAAACTCAAAACTAGCAGAAACAACCCCGAACAGGAATAGAGCTAACAAACTCTGTACATTCCAAAGACTAGGATGTGTTTTGAGTTGTTTTTGTGTTGAATTTTGACAAAATACGCCACTCGTGGGGGTATGGATTTAGTGATTTACTCAGAATGTTGTTGCAAACCTTGGACTGGATGACCTTTATTCCCTTTTGAATCAGAATGCTTGACCAAATACCTTCCTGGGCCATGCGTTAAAAATTGAGTGCAACTGTTTTGAGCCCTAAGACTCAAAACAATTTCATTTGAAGCAATGTATTTTTATTTCTTACAACACAAAAAAAGGAAGAAAAGTAACACACAATAATAGCCAAGATTTCTAAAAAAAAAAAAATTAATGTGGATTGACAGCTTAATATATGCTGGTATTCATTCCTAAAAGTCTCTACAATTTTAGATTTATTAAAATTCTAAAAGATAAAACATTTAAAATATATTTTGGTAGGAGTAATCTCGTTTCCATGAACACTCTCAAACGTTCTAGAGACGTTGCTCATAAGCCATTTTTTGCAGCCTGCTTTCATATAGCGCATTTAGATTAACTTCAACGTATAACCCTACATCCCCTGAAAGTTTCACCTTAATGACCTCAACCATTCTAATAGTATCGTCGGTTTGCCCTTTTAATAACCATATTTAGTTAAACATCTGTCTCAACGTGCCCTAACACTTTGAACTTAATACCTTTAGCCGTTCTTAAGATATCGCAAATACGCCCTTACGACAAACTTTGATCCATATAGTGTCTTTTGATTAGTTCTAACTCCGCGATAAAATACTCTAACATTTTTAAAGTAACACTGCTAGCTGTTCCTGGGATATTGCATATACGCGCTTTTGAAAACCTGGATACACTAAGTACCTTTTGATTTAATTTTACACTCCCCCTAAACCTCCCCTAAAAAAACTTGATACCCTCTTCTGTACCTGAAACATAATATATATGCCATTTTGACAAACAGGGTGCACTTAAACTCTTTTTATTTAATTCAGTAGTAGTGGTAGTAGCAGTAGTAGCCCTAACAGCTTCTATTTAATACCATCAGCTGTTCCTGGGACATCCCTCAAACATCCTTTTGCCAACCTGCATCCACATAGTACGTTTTGATTTAGTTTTACTCTCCATTAACTTTTCCTGACAGTTTCAACTTAAAACCGTTGTCCAGTCCTAAGATATTCCACCAATGTCATTTAGACGACCTGGATACATTTAAACCATTTTGACTTCAATAGTAACAATACCATTTTGAAGTTCAATAGTAACAATAGCAGTGGAAGAAGTAGTAGGCATAGTAGCAGTAATATTAGTAGCCCTGAAAGTTTTAGCTTAATGTTCTAAGGTGTTGCTGGGATATTGATGATTTACACTTTTGATAACCCACAGGTGCATACAGTAAGTTTTAATTTATTTCAACATCACCCTCAAAATGGCTTGAAAGTTTCAACTTAATACTATTAGCCGTTCCTGAGATATTGCTAATAAGCCCTTTTGTCAACCTGCACAAACATTTTTTTTTCTATTTATGTTAACACTGCCCTCAACATTTTCTGAAAGTTTTCCCTTAACAGTCTTAGCCTGAGCGACAGCAGTATTCGTGGTAGCAGCAGTAGTAGTAGTAAGAGCAATGAGTTTAGTAGTAGTAATAGTACTAGTAGTATTATTAATAGTGGCAGTAGTAGTATTCACATAGTACCTTTCAGGAAGTTGTTTTGATTTGGTTCAAAATACTCCTCAACTTTCGATAAAGAATACCACCTAGTACCCTTAATACTTAATACTCTAAGCTGTTCCTGAGATGTTAATGCTACGTCCTTTTGACAACCTACACACACAGTGTGTTTTTGTTTAGTTCAACACTCCCTGAAAGTTTCACCTTAAAACGCTTACCCTTGGGAGTAGTATTAGTCGTAGTAGACGCAGTAGTGCCTTTTTAGTCAATCATTCCCCTCAATATGCCCTGTAAGTTTGAACTAATTCTAAGCAGTTCCCAAGATATTACAGGTATACTCTTTTGACAATCATAATCTTTTGCAGGCACATAATGTGTTTCGATTTAGTTCACCTTCCCCCTCAACATTCCTTGAAATTCTCCCCCTAGGACCCTTATCCTCCGTAGTTGTCACAGTAGAAGTAGTAGCAGAAGTTGTAGCAGGAATAGTAGTAGCAGTAGTATGCACAAATTGCCTTTTGACCAATTGAAATTTCCCCTTATCGTGCCTTAAAAGTTCTAATTTGATACACTAAGCCCATCCTTAGATGCGTCTTATTGACAACCGGAATGCACATAGTGTGTTTTGATTTAGTTCGACACTCCACTTATCATTCCATGAAGGATTAATCTTAACGTCTTGATCATTCTCACAGACCAAGGATGAAGCATACCCCCCCTTTCCTAATAACAAATAGGAAAAATAAACGATGGACTGTTAACTTACAGCCCTTCTCCCAAGGTTGTATGGATCGTGTCTCCCCCGGTGTATAGTTGCTGGATCTTTAAACTATGCTGAACATTATGGCTATCTAAAAATTTAGATCGAATGTCTTTGGAGAACAAAGGAACGTATATGGTGGAGGGGGAGGGCTTACCCTACAATCATTTTTTACTCCTAAAGAGCACGAAAACTTATAATTTTCAATAGAATGAGCCTTCTTGGAAGTTTCTGCGACAACTCCTTCTGTACGAGGTGCCTTGGTAAATAAAATACACAGAGCCCACTTTGCTCTTTATCTTGTTGAATTTTACACTACATTTAAAACTTATTCACATTGTTCAAAGTATTGAGACACCGCTTAAAATTGACATCTAATAGTAAATATTCGGTGTGACAGTGGTGTGAAATTACAAGGGTTCAAATGTGTTAAAAGGAGGCATCCAGGTTTGGGAAATATATGTTTATAACCAATAACTCTTTAATGAAGTTTTTAATTTCAAAGGGGGGAGCTAAAACCAAGACCCCTCCCCACTCCCAAATAAATCATTAGTCAAAATACTGGCTATGAGTTTTGGATTCTGTGGAAGGTCCTTGACTTCTTGGTTACACATTTGAGATGCAAGTATATTTACTGCGTTTGCAAATAGTAAAAAAAAAAAAAAAAAAAAAAAAAAAAAAAAAAAAAAAAAAAAAAAAAAAAAAAAAATATATATATACATATATAAACATATATATAATATATATATATATATATATATATATATATATATATATATATATATATATATATATATATATATATATATATATATATATATATATATATATATATATATATATATATATATATATATATATATATATATATATATATATATATATATATATATATATATATATATATATATATATATATATATATATATATATATATATATATATATATATATATATAATTCAAATCTATTCTCTGTAGCGGCTCAACAATTGGAAGTTATAGACGGAGAACAAACTACAGGTTTCTGGTGGTGTATTCCCTATTAGCCTGGGGTCTATCGGCAATAATTGTACTCACAGCAGTTCTCATTGACACAAGTGATGCTCCTTACTACGTAATCCGACCTTACTTTGGAGTGACTTCTTGCTGGTTTTGTGAGTATTTCCTGTGATTAACCATCCTTAAACTTTACTAAACATCTCTCTGTGGTTTTTCAGGACCCCACGAGCGGCGAAGAAAAACAGTAATTAAAAGGAACGCATCATTTCTTCCCAAGCGAAAAAATAGTTTTCCTTATTTATCGAAAATGGGGCTTTAATTCTTCTTTTCGGGGTTTTTGACTATTGCAATTTCAATAATTTATTTCTTTTTCGATTTGGCACCATTTTCGAGGGATTTCAGGCTTCTTTTGATTTTCTGTAAGTTTGTTTTCGGCGTAAATTTTTGCTATTTTTACAAAACACACTTTAAAATTTTTGGTTTCTTCACCCTGGAGTTCATTCTTTAAATCTTCGGTTTATAGCCACTACAGCCATTGTTGTTGATAGCTGAGGATCTATTAACGAGCCAGATCTCAAATAAATGAATAATATATATAATTTGTACATCTAGGGTACACAACCACTATAGCCATAGCTGTTGATAAATCCAAACTCAATTATATGAGTGTTGTTTTCAAGTAGTGTCGTACACTTTGTTTTTGCATCTTTTTTTAGATTAATTAAAAAAAAAACTTTCCAAAAAAACAAGTTTTAAAAGAAAAGTAAAGGCCACTTTAAACTTAAGCTAGGCAGATACAAATACCTTCGAAAATTCAAACTCAAAACGACCAGAAATTACTATTAAAGAATAAATAAAACCCAAAACGAACAGAAATTAAATAAACGATCATAGCAAAAACATACAACAAGTAATGATATAAATGAATAAATAGACCTTAAAGCGAGTAATGCTTAGATTGAAAATGAAAATCAAGCTTAAGACGAAAAAAAACAAAGAAGAAGAAAAAAAGAAGAAAGAAATGGCGAGAAAGAAAGAATAAAAGAAAAAAAAAGAAAAAAAGAAGAAAGAATAGCGTAAATAGCGTGAAGCCATTAATAAAGGTCGAAAAGGTAATCTATAACCTTAGTATCGGAAGTAAAACAGATTAACTCAAATCACAAGCAAACATTTACCGCAGATATCATAAAATAACACTAAAAAAAAAAAAACAGTGTTATATTTCATGCAAAAAAAAGTGAAAAAAAAGGATAAACATCCTCTAGAGCCATTGTCGGCACATAGGCCATCAAATCAGTGTTTCACTTGCTGCGTCTTTTTACAGAGACAAATTCGAAGCTTTTCACCTAACATTGCTACAGTAAGAATCAACCCCTGGGCCCCATATAGCCAAGCAGAGCATCAATCCACTGTGCAAAAACATGGCAAATATTATATTTGTGGCAATTTACGGCAATATGGCAATTTATGGCAATAGTATAATACATGGCAATTAGTATAATAGTGTATAGACAATGCTTAACATCACTTCTGCAACCTAATATGGAACTTGAAATTAGGAATCACAAGTCAAGTGTAAGAAATAGCGAATTTATTGCAGTAGTCAAGTTACAATTTCATATTTCTGACTCTAAAACCAAGAATAAGCCCCGGCAGGGGAGCCTCAACAAGTGGAAAACAGATAGATCTTTAACTCCTAATATAAGTTTAAACTACCGTACAAAGGGTAACATCAAAGTTAACAAGTTTTCCCTTATTGTTTAGATGATCACAAGAAAATCCTGGCTGCCTATTTGTACGGACCGGCCTGCATTTTTCTAGTCCTCAATTTATGCTTCTTCTTCTTACTAGCAAGAAAACTCTATCTGGCCAGCAGAAATTCACTGAGGCTGTCACCTGGAGAAGAAGGAAAGGGGAAGGAAAGGTAACTACATTTCATATAACGTTTCAATTTGTTAGTTTTGAATTATAAGAAGAGGAACACGGTGTAACTTTGCTATTTAATAGCGTTAAGCCATTCAAGAAAAGTTGAAAAGGTAAACTCTAACCTCAGCATCGGAAGTGAGAAAGGTTCACTCTAATCGCAAGCAAGCATTTACAGCACATGTCATAAAATTGGCCTAAAAATTGAACAATACTGTCGTATTTCTTGCAAAAAAGGGCGAAAAAGGATAAGAATCCTCTAGAGCCACTGTTGCCGCATAGGGTACAAAAATTTAGGTTGGAATTAGCTGACGTATGGCAATGGGGTAAGGAACACTTTGGATTCGGGGGATGATCCACTAAATTGGGCTAAAACTTGTAGATGCAAGTAAGTGCGTGACTATAAACAAAGAATGATTCAACCCGAAAAAAAATATAGTGGCAACAGAAAACTACCATGATATTACGTAAGCAATTCTTAATAAAATCAATTATAACGGTTTATGTGTAACCCAATATGAAATACTAGTAAAATATTCGTAAATAATTTAAAGAAAAAAGGAAACAAAATTAAAAAGTATACAATTACTTAGGAGAAAATAGGATAAATGACAAGAAAATGGCTCAAACCTTGAAATGGCAAACTAAGCCTTCAATTCCCAATTTTTTTCGGCCGTGGCCTGGAAAGGGGTTATAAAGTTTTTCGTAGCCAATCATAGGCAGCCCAATCGCGCTGCCTGAATAAAGAATTATGTTGACAAAATGTGTTATTATTATCTTTTTTCACGTACTAGGGCACTCCGTATCGAACGAGTTGTTGTAGAAACTTTGAAAAGGGCTCATTCGATTGGAAATTGGAATGGCTAGTGCCCTTTTTAATAGTCGAACGTGAGGAAGGTAACTAACACCTATTCCACGCCCTCCATTTCCCCAAGCACATCTAATCAAAATTTTGAGATAGCCATTTTGTTCAGCGTACTTGATTTCCAAATAGAAACTGGTTTTGAGGAGGACACTCCCCCAGAGCCCTCAGGGAAAGGGTTGTAAGTTATCCCCTGGGGGCATATAAGAGTTTTTATAGAAAGCATTGTCCTAGAAACTTCAAAAAAGGCTCATTCGATTGGAAATTCAAAGGGCTAGTGCCCTTTTAATAATCGAAAGTGATTACAAGGCAACTAATCCCCCTCTCACGCCCACCTTTTCCCCAAACACATCCAATCCGAATTTTTGAATAGCCATTTTGTTCAAGCAGTTGAAAGTTCTGGAAACTAGTTTTTTGAGGATGACACCCCCCCCCCCACCGCCCTAAGGGCAAGGGTTTTAAGTTTAGCCCTGGGGGCATTTATGGTTTTTACAGAAAGTGTTGTCTTAAAACTTCAAAAAGGGCTCATTCAATTCGAAATTGAAATGGCTAGTGCCCTTTTCAATAGTCGAAAGTGATTGGAGGACAACTAACACCCCTTCCACGCCCACCATTTCCCCAAACACATCCAGTCAATATTTTTAAACAGCAATTTTGTTCAACGCAGTTGAAAGGTCCGAAAATTATATCTTTGAGCTTGACACTCCCCCCACAGTCTTCAGGGCAAGGGTTGTAAGTTATGCCCAGGAGGACATATAAGGTTTTTATAGAAAGCGTTGTCGTGAAATCTTGAAAAAGGGCTCATTCAATTGGAAATTCAAAGGGCTAGTCTCATTTTTAATAGTTGAAAGTAATTGGAAAGCAACTAACCCCTCCCCCCCCCCGCCCTCACGCCCACCATTCCCCCAAACAGTTTTGGGTGACTTTGTATCGATTTTTTTTCCAAAGTAGGGCACTTCGTATCGACGGAGTTGTCGTAGAAACTTCGAAAAGGGCTCATTGGATTGGAAATTGAAATGGCTAGTGCCCTTTTCAGTAGTCGAAAGTGATTGGAAGGCAACTAGTACGCCTTCCACTTCCACCAATTCTCCAAACACATCCAATCAAAATTTTGAGATAGCCATTATGTTCAGCATTTTTGATTTCCAGATAGAAATTATGTTTTTGAGGTGGACACTCCCCCACAGCCCTCAGCGCAAGGGTTGTAAGTTATGCCCTGGGGCAAATAAGGTATTTATAGACAGCTCTGTCGTAGAAACTTCAAAAAGTGCTCATTCGATTGGAAATTCAAAGTTATAGTGCCCTTTTTGATAGTTGAAAATGATTGGACGGCAACTAACCCCCCTCTCACGCCCATCTTTTCCCCAAACATATTCAATACAAATTTTGAGACAGCCATTTTGTTCAACGTAGTTGAAAGTTCTGGAAATTAGGTCTTTGAAAAATGACAACACCCCCCCCCCCCCACAGGGCCAGGGGTGTATGTTATGCCCTGGGGGCATGTAAGGTTTTTTTTATAGAAAGTGTTGTCGTAGAAACTTGAAAAAGGGCTCATTTGATTGGAAATTGAAATGGATAGTGCCCTTTTTAATAGTCAAAAGTGATTGGAAGGCAACTAACACCACTTCAACGCCCACCATTTATTCAGACACATCCAATCAAAATTTTGAGATAGCTATTTTGTTCAAAGTATTTGAAGGGTCCGGAAATTACATCTTTGAGGATAACAACCCCCCCAAAGCCCTTTGGGTAAGGGTTGTAAATTATTCCTTGGGGCCATATAAGGTTTTTATAGAAAGCGTTGTCTAAGAAACTTCAAAAAGGGCTCATTTGATTGGAAATTGAATTTTCTAGTGCTTTTTTTAATAGTCTAAAGTGATTGGAAGGCAACTAACACCCCTTCTACGCCCAACATTTATCCAGACACATCCAATCGAAATTTTGAGATAGCCATTTTTTTTCAAAGTATTTGAAGGGTCCAAAAATTATATCTTTGAGAACGACAATCTCCCCCACAATCCTCAGGGTAAGGGTTGTAAGTTATGCCCTGGGGGCAAATAAGATTTTTATTGAAAGCTTTGTCATAGAAACTTGAAAAAGGGCTCATTGGACTGTAAATTCAAAGGGCTAATGCCCTTTTTAATAGTCGAAAGTGATTAGAGGGTAACTGCCCCCCCCCCTCGCACGCCGACCGTTTCCCCAAGCACATCCAATCAAAATTTCTAGATGGCCATTTTGTTCAACGTAGTTAAAAGTTGAAGAAATTAGGTCTTTGAGGATGATAACCTCCTAAAAGACCTCCACAGGGCAAGGGTTGTAAGTTTTGCCCTGGGGGTATATAAGGTTTTTATGGATAGCGATGTTGTAGAAACTTCAAAAAGGGCTCATTCGATTGGAAAATAGAAGGGCATGTGCCTTTTTAATAGTCGAAAGTAATTGGACGATAACCAACGCCCCTCTAACACCCACCATTTTCCCAAACACATCTAATCCAAATTTTGAGATAACAATTTTGTCCGAAGTAGTTAAAATGCGGAAATTATGTTTTTGAGGATGATACTCCCGCCAGCCCTCAGGGCAAGGGTTGGAAGTTATGTCCTGGAGGCATATAAGGTTGTTTTTTTTATAGAAAGCGTTGTCGTAAAAACTTCAAAAAGAACTCGTTCAATTGGAAATTGAAAGGGCTTGTGCCCTTTTCAATAGTCGAAAGTGATTGTAGGGCAAGTAACCTTCCTCTCACGCCCAATATTTCCCAAAAATCATCCAATCAAAATTTTGATATAGCCATTTTGTTCAACGTAGTTGAAAGGTCCGAAAATTATGTCTTTGACGGTGACACTCCCCCCAGCACTCAGGGCAAGGGTTGTAAGTTTTTCCCTGGGGACAAATGAGGTTTTTATAGAAATTGCTGTCGTAAAAACTTCAAAAAGGGCTCAGGGCTCATTAATTTGGAAATTGAAAGGTCTAGTGCCTTTTTTTTATAGTCGAAAGTGACTGGAGGGCAACTAACTCCCCTCTCACGCCCAACATTTTCCCAAACACATCCAATCAAGATTTTGAAATAGCCATTTTGTTCAACGTAGTTGAAAGTTCTGGAAATTAGGTCTTTGAGGATGACAACCCCCCACATCCTTCAGGGCAAGGGTTGTAAGTTATGCCCTTGGGCATATAAGGTTTTTATAGAAAGCGTTGTCGAAGAAACTTCAAAAAGGGCTTATTCGATTGGAAATTGAATTGGCTAGTGCCCTTTGTAATAGTCGGAAGTGTTTGGAGGGCAACTAACCCCCCTGTCGCCTCCACCATTTCCCAAAACACATCCAATAAAAATATAGAGATAGCAATTTTGTTCAACGTAGTTGAAAGTTCTGGAATTTAGGTCTTGAATTAGGTCTGTAAAATACAAATGAATGTGCATTGTCAGTTTGATACACATATACTGATATTTATTAATAAAAATGTTAATAGTATTTGATTTATTAAAGTTATAAAAGTAAAAACATTTATATTTTTTTCAGTAAAGTGCAATTTATGTTTTGGTCTTGGGAAATCATTAGGGCTTTGAGCCCTACTCATGTTAATTTCTGCTCGTTTTGAGTTTGACTCGGTTACTTATTGTAATTTCTGTTCGTTTTGGGTTTCATTTATTTATCGATGGTGATTTGTGCTAGCTTCACGCTTGATAGATTATTTGATTTTACTTTTGCTCATTTTTGGTTTAATGGAGTTCTTTACTTTTCTTTGAAAAATATATTTTGTGAAAAAGTTTGTTTTAATTTATCTCACAAAAAAAACATAAAATTATAAAACAGATTTTATTCTTTTATAAGGATTTTGTTACTAGTATACTTAATTCTTGCACCCAACTTTCAAAATAATTATAATTTTAAAATATATTTAATCAAACCAGCAGCAAATATACTTATTTAAAACTTTAGTAGAAAGATTAAACTATGTTTTACATTACATGTCGTTCAGAAAGGGGTTTATTTGCATCTAAAGAAATAAGGCGCTATTAGATTGGCCTGAGCGCATTTGGCATTGGCTTATAAGAAGTAATGAGATTGGCTAATATACGTCACAAAATAAAAACAGACAGCACAGCACACTGAAGCTAAACAGTTTAGAATGCCTTTTTTTATAAGTAATTAAAGAAAACTTTTTCCACAAAATAAATTTTTCAAAGAAAAGTAAAGAACTCCATTGAACAAAAATGAGCAAAAGTAAAATAAAAAAATCTACCAAGCGTGAAACTATCACAAATCTGCATCAATAAATAAATAAAACCCAAAACGAACAGAAATTACAATAAATAACAGAGTCAAACTCAAATCGAGCAGAAATTAACATAAGTTGGGCTCAAAACCCCTATTCTTTCCCAAGGCCAGAACATAATTTGCACTTTACTGAAAAAAATATAAATGTTATTACTTTTGTAACTTTAATAAATCAAATAATATTAACATTTTGATTACTAAATATCAGTATATGTATATTAAACTGACAATGCACATTCATTTGTATTTTTTTTCAGTAAAGTGCAAATTATGTTCTGGCCTTGGGAAGACATAGGGGTTTTGCGCCCAACTTATGTTAATTTCTGCTCGTTTTGAGTTAGACTCGGTTATTTATTGTAATTGTTGTGGATTTGTGGTAGTTTCATGCTTGGTAGATTATTTGATTTGATTTTTGCTCACTTTTTTATTTAATGAAGGTCTTTACTTTTCTTTGAAAAACTTATTTTGTGGAAAAAGTTTTTTTTAATTAATTTCTGTTCGTTTGATATTGACATAGTTCGTATTGACATAGTCTTTTCAGGGAAAAAGAAAATAATGCTTTAAATCTTTTTTTTTAAGACTTTATAGTTTGGCCTGCTATTTACATGCTGGAGAAAAATAGTCAGCTATTTTTAGCAACATGTATCCTTTCGAAAATCTAGACACCAATAGCAGTTTTTAATTTAGTTTCATACCTCCTCTAGTTGACCTGAAATGGAAAACTTGATACCATTCGCTAAAGAATCTGTTTACTTTCTTTGATAGCTTGGATACACTTACGCTATTTTGATTTGGTTAAATTTTAAGAGCAGAAGTAGCCCCAAAAGTCTGAACATAATACCCTCAGTCGTTCTTGGGATACTGCTGAGATGCTCTATTGGGAATTAGCATTAACACAGTGCATTTTGATTTAATCTTAAGGCAACATTTAGTTTTTAAACATAATGGGCGAATGGGGGGGGGGGGTAGCCATGGGAAGGGGATTGGTTGCCCTCCAATAACTTTCGACTATCAAAAGGGCATCAGTCCTTTCTATTTTCAATCGAATGAGCCCTTTTCGTAGTTACCACGACAACTCCCTCGATACGAAGTGCCCTGGTCTAAACAAAAATAACAACGAAAATAATACATTATACCCACATCGATCTTTACTGCAAAAATGTCAAGCCTTCCAATCACTTTCGACTATTAAAATGGGCACTAGGCTTTTCGATTCCAAAACGAATGAGCCCTTTTTGAAACGACAACGCTTTCTATAAACACCTTTTATGCCCCCAGGGCATAAACTACAACCCTTAGCCTAAGGGTTGTGAGGGTAGTCGTCATCCTCTAGACCTAATTTCCAAAACTTTTAAGTACGTTAAAAAAATGGCTATCTCATTGACTGGATATGTTTGGTATAATAGTGGGCGTGAGAAGGGCGTTAGTGGTTCTCCAATCACTTTCAACTATTAAAAAAGGCACTTTTCAATTTCCAAGCCCTTTCAATTTCCTAGCCTTTTCAATTTCCAATCAAATGAGCCCGTTTGAAGTTTCTACGAGAGCACTTTCAATAAAAATATTATATGTCCACAGGGCATAACTTATAACCTTACCCTGAGGGCTGCGGGGGGTGTCATTCTCAAATACGTAATTTCCAGAACTTTCCACTAAGTTGAACAAAAAGGCTATCTGAACATTTTAATTGGATTTGTCTGGAGGAATTGTGGGCATGAGAGGCCCCCCCTCATGCCCACAATTCCTCCAGACACATCCAATCAAAATGTTCAGATAGCCTGTTTGTTCAACGTAGTGGAAAGTTCTGGAGATAAACGTATTTGAGTATGACACCCCCCGCAGCCCTCAGGGCAAGGTTATAAGTTACCCTCATATAACTTTCGACTATTAAAAACGGCACTAGCCCTCTCAATTTCCAATTGAATGAGCCCCTTTTGAAGTTTTACGACAACTCTATCTATAACCTTATCTAACCCTAAGACCTTATATTCCCCCAGGGCCTAACCTACAATCTTTGCCCTTGGGGATCTGGGGGGTTTGTCATCCTTAAAAACATAATTTCTAGAACTTTCAACTACGTTGAAAAATTGCTATCTCTAAACTTTTATTTAATGTTTTTGGGGAAATGGTGGGCATAAGAGGGGGGTTATTTAATCTCCACTCACCTTCGACTATTAAAAAGGGCAATTTCAATTTTCAATCAAATGAGCCCTTTTTGAAATTTCTACAACAACTTTCTATATAAACTTTATATGCCCCAAGGCTTAACTTACAACTCTTACACTGAGGGCTCTGAGGAGGTTATCATCCTAAAAGACATAATTTCAAGAACTTTCAACTACGTTGAATGAAATGGCTATGTCAAAATTTTGATTGTATGTGTTTGGAGAGAAGGTGGGCGTGAGAGAGGGGTTAGTTGTCCTCCAATCACTTTTGACTATTGAAAAGAGCACTAGCCCTTTGAATTTCCAATTGAATGAGCCATTTTTGAAGTTTCTATGACAACGCCTTCTATAAAACCTTATATGCCCCCAGGGTATATCTTACAACCCTTGCCCTGAAGGCTGTGGGGGAGTGTCCTCCTCAAAAACATAATTTCTATGAGGAAATCAACTACGCTGAACAAAATGGCTATCTCAAAATTTTGATTGGATGTGTTTCGGGAAATGGTGGGCGTGGAAGGGGTGTTAGTTGTCTTCCAGTCGCTTTCGACTCTTAAAAAGGGCACAGGCCACTCCAGTTTCCAATTGAATTCGCCCTTTTCGAAGTTTCTACGACAACTTGTTCAATACGAAGTGCCCTGCTCTCAAGGAAAAAAAAATAATAAATAATACATTGTGCAAACTTCATTTGTATATTCCGTCAGGACATAACTTAAAACCCTTGCTCTGAGGATTGTTGTGGAGAGTCCTCCTCAAAAGCATAATATCCGCGAAAAAATCAACTTTGCTTAATAAAATGACTATCTTTGATTAGACTTGTTTGGGGGAGTGATGGGCGTGGGGAGGGGGGCTAGTTGCACTTCAATCATTTTTTACTATTAGAAAGGGTACTAGCCACTCAAATTTCCAATCGAATGAGGCCTTTTCAAAGTTTATACGACAACTCCTTCGATACGAAGAGCCTGGGTATGGAAACAAACAAAAAAAAAACAACATAATAATACATTGTGCCAACATCGTTCTTTACTTAGGCAGCGCTATTGCGCTGCCTATGATAATGCGCAGTTATTTACCCCCAGTAAATCCTGTTTTCTAAATTTCATAAATAACATAAATTCCCTTCATCCCATTCTATAATGGCTTATAAAGTTAAGTTATATATACATTTTATATTGCCTTATATATGTCGTTATATAACAAATGGCCCTTTGAACGATTACGTTTCGTTAGTAATATTTGGAAGGAAATTACATTTAGTCATACAATTTTTGGTTTATTCTATACTAAGTTTTCTTTTTCCGGGGATAAAATTAGCCAAATTTCAAATTATATTCGAGCAAAGAATTATCAAAGAACGTAGAAGGAAAAAGATAATATTTTAAAATTTTGTGTTCCTCAAGAATGACAATTTGAACAGGAGACTCAAAGATCGAGTTCTTAAAACATGCAGTCATTAAACCTTGGCTTTAATAATCCAACGTGAAGCGAAAATTTTGCTGTCATTCGACAGCTGAGATTCAACTTTATCTATCTATGAAAAAAAAAAATTCTATAATTTGCTGTGGATTTTTCAGATTGAAACACTTTGAAAATTAATTTGGAAATTACAGAAAAGACAACATTTGATTTTAAAGGAGGTCTGGATGATGCTCTGAGAAATAGCAATATTCCAATCCTCATTGGGTGGCTGGATAAATCCAGAATTAATGAATACCATGATAGATGTTTTGGTACTTATATGTTATAGAACCTATGTTAAGTTTTTCATCTAAGTAGAACCTCATTCTCTGACTAACCCTAATGAAATATCACGAAATATGATGAGAATATAATACTTTAGAACAAATTTAGGCTATATATTTGCACATTAGGGGGGATGGGGGTAAAGTAGGGCGGGTCTGCATGCAGAATGTGTTAGGTACAATTATTCTGAATATTACGAAATAATCTTCAAACTGTCAAAATACTTTACTCCTCCCCTTAATGTAAAAATATATAGCCAAAATTACATATTTCTGTTATACAAATATATATAGATACAAATATATAGCCATATACAAATATATATACATACAAATATATAGCCAAAATTACTTTGTTTGTCTCACACTAAGTTGAAAAAAACTAACGAACAGGGTTGCCGCCAGACCAACAAATTTCGTAACGTCCAACTCTTAAAAACGTAACTTTTTCGTAACTTTTGATAGGAAAATCTCTTTTCAAGGCGGGGTGCCTTAATTTCGCCATCAAGAGCGGTACTTAAGGGGGGGGGGGATGGGACATTATTTGCCTGTATAATTTGAAAAGTATATTTTTACGTAATCTCACTAAAAATCTTCCCTCCAACTAGTAGATACCTATATATAACTCGTGACTACACCACGTGGTTTATGGTTTTCTCAGTGAGAATTTGAAAAACAGGAACTTTCTCACATTTTTGTATGTTTTTATGGTCTTTGTCAGTGAGAATGAAAAAACAGGAACTTTCTCACTGAGAAAACCAAAAACCACGTGGTCCTGTCAGCATTTTTAATGCTGACGGGGCACCTAATATGGGCATGGAATCCCCAGGGAGAATTGATTGCGTAATCGATTGGGAATTTGGAACACCTGTGCTGTCAGTCATTAATCAAATTGTTTCCAGACAAAGTTTAATAATGTCTGACAGGTACTGTCAACATTTCTCCAGAAATAGATCCAAGTCATTAATGTCTGTGCCTCGGAAACAACTCTTTTGGTCGAACTCCAAAGATATTAATAAACATTGCCATGGAAACAGTTCTCCAAGAAACATCTTAGCGATGAATTGTTTTAGTGCGGGAATCAGGTTTCTTATTAATTTGAAATGTGTTAGCGCAGAGATGCCAAAAACAAAAGGAACACGCTGAAATTACGTTTAGGGATTATTTGGGCGAAACTGTTTTAGACAGGTTATGGAATTATTTCGACGAAACAGTTAGAGACATTTTAAAAGAAGATTTTAGGAAAGGTTTTAGAAGAGGATTTGAGGGTGAAACTCTGTGGTCGTTATAATACACAAGTTTCATTTGAACAGTGTCGTGAGGTCCTCTACCCCAACCCCAAAGGGTTCCGATCCCCACCACCCCAACCCCGAAGGAAGCGCTCGGTCCTCAAAGGTCCCCCCAAGCTCCCAAAGATCTCCAGCCCCCCAAACGCCTTCCTCAGACCCCCACAGGCCTTACCCAGGTCCACAAAGGTCCCCCGGGCTCCCAAAGGTCCCCCGGACCCCAAACGCTCTCCTCAGACCCACAAAGGCCCACCCCTGGTCCACAAAGGGCCCCCGGACACCCAAAGGGCCCCCCGAACCCCCAAGGCCCGCCCCCAGTCCGCAAAGGTCCCCCGGGCCCGAGAAGCGCCGCGGGCCAGGAAAGCGCCGCATGGGGATGCGCCGCAGGGGATGCGCCGCGGGTCGGGGGAAGCGCCGCAGGGGATGCGCCGCAGGGAGGAGCCGCAGGGATGCGCCGCAGGAATGCGCTGCAGGAATGTGCCGCAAAAAGTAAACTAAAAAGTAAAAATTTCGAAATGTTATCCCCCAAACGCCCTCCTCAGACCCCCAAAGGCCCTTCCCTGGTCCTCAAAGGTCCAGGGGCCGGTTGGCCTTGTCCGGCCGGTTGGCCTTGGCCGGTTGACCCTTGGGGGCCGGTTGGCCCTTTGGGAGCCCGCTCCCAAAGGGCCAACCGGCCCCCAAGGGTCCCCCGGGCCCCCAAAGGTCCTCCCCCGGTCCCCAAAGGTCCACTGGGCTCCCAAAAGACCACCCAATCCTCAAGGGCCCCGGATCCCCAAACGCCCTCCCTGGGTCCCAAAGGCCCCCCCCGGTCCACATTCATTCGCAAAAAAATTTACACACACACAAAAAATTACACACACACACACACAAAAACTTACACACACACATGAAAACATACACACACACACGAACACAAACACACACACGAACCCACTTACACACACACACACAAAAACAAACACACACACACAAACAAACAAACTTACACATGCACACGAAAACTTACATGCACACAAAAACTTACATGCACACAAAAACTTACACACACACACACACACACACAAAACTTACACACACCAACACACTATAACTCACACACACACCCACAAAAATACACACACACACAAAATTACACACACACACACACACAAAAACTTACATATGAACACAAAAAAAACTCACACACACACGCACAAAAAATTACACACACACACACACAAAACTTAAACACAAACAAACGAAAACAAACACAAACACTCCAAAACTTACACACACAGAAACTTACACACACAAACACACACAAAATTATACACACACACACACACAAAAAACTTACACACACAAAAACTTACACACACACACACAAAAACTTACACACACACAAAAAAAACTTACATCCACACACAAAAGCTTAGACACACAAAAACTTACACACACACGCACACAAAAACTTAGACCAACACACAAAAACTTACATGCACACAAAAACTTACATGCACAATAACACTTACACACACACAAAAACTTACACACACGCACAAAAACTTACACACACACACAAAAACATACACACACAACCACGAAAACTTACACACACACGCCAAAACTTACACACACACGCCAAAACTTACACACACACACACAAAAACTTACACACACACACACACACAAAAACTTACACATGCACACGACAAACTTACATGCACACAAAAACTTACATGCACACAAAAACTTACACACACACACAAACACACACAAACTTACACACACACACACACGAAAACTCACACACACACGCCAAAAGCTTACACACACACAAAAACTTACACACACACACAAAAAAACTTACACATGCACACACAAAAAACTCACACACACACGCACAAAACTTACATGCAACAACAACACACACACACACAAGAACTTACACACACACACACGAAAACTTACACACACACACACAAACTTACACACACAAAAACTTACACACACACACACACACACACAAAAACTTACACATGCACACGAAAACTTACATGCACACAAAAACTTACATGCACACACACACACACTTACACACACACACACACACACACACAAAACTTACACACACAAAAGCTTAGACACACAAAAACTCACAACACACACACACACACAAAAACTTACACACACACGCAAAAACTTACATGCACACAAACACTTACATGCACACAAAAACTTACACACAACACTAAAACTTACACACACACGCACAAAAACTTACACACATCACACACAAAACTTACACACACACACACAAAAACTTACACACACACACACACACACACACACACACACACACAAAAACTTACACATGCACACGAAAACTTACATGCACACAAAAACTTACATGCACACAAAAACTTACACACACTCACAAAATCTTACACACACACACAAAAACTTACACACACACACACACGAAAACTTACACACACACACGAAAACTTACACACACACACACAAAAACTTACACACACACATCAAAACTTACACACACACACTAAAACTTACACACACACACACACACAAAAACTTACACATCCACACGAAAACTTACATCCACACAAAAACTTACAAGCACACAAAAAATTACAAACACACACACACAAAACTCACACACACACACAAAACTCACACACACACACACACACACACGAAAACTTACACACACACGCCAAAACTTACACGCACACACAAAAACTTACACACACACACAAACACTTACACACAACACACAAACACTTACACACACACGAAAACTTACACACACACACCAAAACTTACACACACACACAAAAACTTACACACACACACACACACACACACACACACACACACACACACTTACACACACACACACACACACAGACACAAAAACTTACACATGAACACAACAAAAACTCACACACACTCGCACAAAAACTTACAAACACACACACACACACACACACACAACTTACACACACACACACACACGAAAACTCACACACACACGCCAAAACTTAGACACACAAAAACTTACACACACACACACACACAAAACTTACACACACACACACAAAAAACTTACATGCACACAAAAACTTACATGCACACAAAAACTTACAAACACACACAAAAACTTACACCCACACACAAAAGCTTAGACACACAAAAACTTACACACACACATACGAAAACTTACGCGCACACACACACACACACACACACACACACAAAAAACTTACACATGCACACGAAAACTTACATGCACATAAAAACATACATGCACACAAAAACTTACACACACGCACAAAAACTTACACGCACACACAAAAACTTACACACACACACACGAAAACTTACACACACACACTAAAACTTACACACACACACACGAAAACTTACACACACACATGAAAACTCACACACACACACTAAAACTTACACACACACTCCAAAACTTACACACACACAAAAACTTACACACACACACACACTCACAAAAACTTACACATGCACACGACACACTTACATGCACACACAAACTTACACACACACAAACAAAAAACTTACACACACACACAAACACACAAAAACTAACACAAACAGAAAAAAACTTACAACCACACACAAAAGCTAAGACACACAAAAACTTACACACAAACACAAAAACTTACACCCACACGCAAAAACTTACATGCACACAAAAACTTACATGCACACAAAAACTTACACACACACACAGTAAACTTACACACACGCACAAAAACCTACACACACACAAAAACTTACACACAAACGAAAACTTACGCAAATACACACAAAAACTTACACACACACGCCAAAACTTACACATGCACACGAAAACTTACACACACACACACACAAACTTATACACACACACACACACACAAAACTTACACACACAAAAACTTACTCACACACACACACACAAAAGCTTACACACACACACAAAACTTACATCCACACACAACAGCTTGACACACAAAAACTTACACACACACACACAAAAACTTAGACCCACACGCAAAAACTTACATGCATACAAAAACTTACATGCACACGAAAACTTACACACACACAAAAACTTACACACACGCACAAAAACTTACACACACACACAAAAACTTACACACACACACGAAAACTTACGCACACACACACACACACACTACACACAAAAAACTTACACACGCACGCCAAAACTTACATGCACATAAAAACTTACATGCACACAAAAACTTACACACACGCACATCTACACGCACACAAAAACTTACACATGCACACGAAAACTTACACACACGCACACAAAAACTTACACATGCACACACAAAAACTTACACACACACACACGAAAACTTACACACACACACACACGAAAACTCTACACACACACGCCAAAACTTACACACACACAAAAACTTACACACACACACACACACAAAAAAACTTACACATGAACACAAAACTTACACTCACACACACACGCACACACAAACTTACACACACACACACACACACAAAACTTACACACATAAAAACTAACACACACACACAAACACGCACAAACTTACACACACACGCACAAAACTTACACCCACACACAAAAGCTTACACACACAAAAACTTACACGCACACACAAAAACTTACACATGCACACGAAAACTTACATGCACACAAAAACTTACATGCACACAAAAACTTACACACACACACAAAAACTTACACACACACAAAAAAACTTACACACACACAAAAAACATACACACACACAAAAACTTACAAACACACACACACACACACACACAAAAACTTACACATGCACACGAAAACTTACACACACACGCCAAAACTTACACACACACACACACACGAAAACTCACACACACACACACACGTCAAAACTTACACACACGAAAGCTTAGACACACAAAAACTTACACACACACACACACAAACTTACAAACTTACACCCACACGCAAAACTTACATACACACCACGAAAACTTACATGCACACGCCAAAACTTACACACACACTAAAACTTACACACACGCACAAAAACTTACACACACACAAAAACTTACACACACACACGAAAACTTACATGCACACACAAACACACACACACACAAAAACTTACACATGCACACGAAAACTTACATGCACATAAAAACTTACACATGAACACACAAAAACTTACACACACACGCACAAAATCTTACACGCACACACACACACAAACTTACACACACACACACGAAAAATTACACACACACGCAAAAACTAACACACACACACACACAAACTTACACACACACACACGCAAAACTCACACACACACACTAAAACTAAAACACACACTCCAAAACTTACACACACACACAAACTTACACACACACACACACACACACAAAAACTTACACGCATGCACACGAAACCTTACATGCACACACAAAACTTACATGCACACAAAAACTTACACACACACACACACACACACACACACACACACACACACACACACACACACACACACACACACACACACAAAAACTTACACACACACACACACACACACAAAACTTACACACACAAACACACGAAAACTTACACACACACTCAAAAAATAACACTCACACAAAAACTTACATGCACACAAAAACTAACATGCACACAAAAACTTACACACACACACAGTAAACTTACACACACACACAAAAACTAACACACACACACAAAAACTTACACACACACAAAAACTTACACACACACACACACACACAAACAAAAACTTACACATGCACACGAAAAAACTTACATGCACACAAAAACTTACACACACACACACACACACGAAAACAAAAACACACACACTACAAAACTTACACACACAAAACCATAGACACACAAAAACTTAAACACACACACACACACACAAACTGACACCCACACGCAAAAACTTACACCCACACGCAAAAACTCACACATGCACACAAAAACTCACAAGTACACAAAAACTTACACACACACTAAAACTTACACACACGCACAAAAACTTACACACAAAAACTTACACACACACACGAAAACTTACGCACACACACACACACGCATATATACACACAAAAAACTTACACATGTACACTAAAACTTACAAGAACAAAAAAACTTAAATGCACACAAAAACTTACACACACTCAGAAAATCTTACACGCACACACAAAAACTTACACACACACACGAAAACTTACACACACACACACTAAAACTTACACACACACACACACAAACTTACACACACACACATGAAAACTTACACACACACACGAAAACTTACACACACACGCCAAAACTTACACACACACAAAAACAAACACACACACACAAACTATCACACTTACAAAGGCACACTAAAACTAACATGCACACAAAAACTAACATGCACACAAAAACTTAAACACACACAAAACTCACACACACACACACACACACAAAAATCACACACACACACACACACACTATCAAATAAACACACACTCCAACACTTACACACACACAAACAATATCACACACACACACACACACACAAAAACTTACACATTCACATGAAAACTTACATGCACACAAAAACTTACATGCACACAAAAACTTACACACACACACACACACACAAAACTCACACACACACACACACGAAAACTTACACACACACGCCAAAACTTACACACACACACAAAACTTACACACACACACACACACACACACACACACACACAAAAACTTACACATGAACACACACAAAACTCACACACACTCGCACAAAAACTTACAAACACACACACACACACACACACAAAACTTACACACACACACACGAAAACTCACACACACACGCCAAAACTTACACACACAAAAACTTACACACACACACACAAACTTACACACACACACACGAAAACTTACGCGCACACACACACACACACACACACACACAAAACTTACACATGCACACGAAAACTTACATGCACATAAAAACTTAAAGTCACACAAAAACTTACACACACTCACAAAATCTTACACTCACACACAAAAACTTACAAACACACACACGAACAATAAAACACACACACACGAAAACATACGCACACACACACAATCTATAAATAACACAAATTAACAAACAATATAAAAAACTAAATATTTAAAAAAAAATCAGACTAATACACACACACAAAATCATACACACACACACACACACACACAAAAAAATACACATTCACTAGAAACCTTACTTGCACACAAAAACTTACATGCACACAAAAACTTACACACACACACACACACAAACACACACACACACACACACACAACACTCACACACACACACACACGAAAACTTACACACACACGCCAAAAATTACAAACACACAAAAACTTACATGCACACAAAAACATACATTCACACAAAAACTTACACACACACACACAGAAAACTTACACACACGCACAAAAACTTACACACACACACAAAAACTAACACACACACAAAAACTTACACACACACACACACACACACACTTACACATGCACACGAAAACTTACATGCACACAAAAACTAACACAAACACACACACACACAAAAACTTCACACACACACACACAGTCAAAACTTACACACACAAAATCTTAGACACACAAACACATACACACACACACACACACACAAAAACTTACACACACACTCAAAAACTTACACACACACTCAAAAACTTACATGCACACAAAAACTTACATTTACACAAAAACTTACACACACACTAAAACTTACACACACTCACAAAAACTTACACACACACACAAAAACTTACACACACACGAAAACTTACGCACACACACACACATACACACATACACACAAAAAACTTACACATGCACACGAAAACTTACATGCACATAAAAACTTACATGAACACAAAAACTTACACACACTCACAAAAACTTACACGCACACACAAACACTTACACACTCACAAGAAAACTTACACACACACACTAAAACTTACACACACACACAAAAAAACTTACACACACACATGAAAACTAACACACACACACTAAAACTAACACACACACTCCAAAACATACACACACACACAAAATTACACACACACACACACACAAAAACTTAAACACACAAAAACTTAAACACACACACACACACACACATACACAAACTTACACACACACACACACACAAAAAATACAAACACACATAAAAACAAACACACACACACAAACACACACAAACTAACACAAACACACAAAAAACTTACACC